>NW_027283244.1:0-151527 GCF_046629955.1 Centroberyx affinis | reverse complement strand
CCTTGTCAGACTAATGGGAAAATCAATAGGGCTGTAAAATTATGTTAATGCCTCAACCTACATGTGATGCCAACACTGACTATTTTTCTTCAGATCTTTGGATTTAATATGGATTTTTTTATTTGTTAATGTGGGTGTGGACCAGTTTTGCCGCAATCACTCTGTCCACCTACACATATAACCCAAAAGTTGGATACAACAAGTTCACGCTTCTCTGGGGGTTGTGGAAAGCCATTTTGGGAAATGTAGGAAATCACTAACTGAAGAAGTAGATGCGTAGACGAGACAGGTAGAGGAAAAGTGGGAACGCCAAAAAAGCAAAACACTTCATCACAAAATAACTCCTAGAATGCATTGAGCATCACAGATTGATGTTCAATTGATGTTATCGGTAGAAGAGTATCTGAGGATGGACTTTTCTTTAAACACCTTAACCTATATACTATTGGTTTCTTCAGTCTGTGTTCTTCAATGGTAATTTTCAGAATATGTGAAGATGCATATAAATATCAAATATAGTGTTAAGCAAAATATGAGTTAGCATCCAGAATACTTTGTGCACATATAAACAAATTTAAAGCTGTGGCCAATATGAAATGAGTTCAGTAGATCCCTTTTACTAAAACACATGGAAGCAAAACATAAATAATAAAAGTTAAGAGAGTGAAGTGAATGAATAAGTTACATCAGAATCTGGATGCTTCCTCTTTCAAGCGTTTGTTTGAAGTTCAGGATAGAAAGAAGTGAATCTGAAGTTGTGGGGAAGTTGGAAACTGGGGAGAGCCAAAGAAAACACCGGCCTCTCCAGTGTCGCTGTGCACTTCCTGGACATTTCAGAAAAGCTTTTGTCGTCCTGTTCTTGTACAGGTACAAAAAAAACACAAGCAAAACAGCTGCCCCAGTGCTTTATAGTGGCTATCATGATGATTGCTGTGTCTTTTTCACCAGAACTGTGTAATTTATCTCCCTTGTGTGCGTCCAAAGGTCACTGTGAATCACGTTACAGTTTAGGAGAGGTGAGACGTGTGTTACATCAGGGACATGGACACAAAGAAAAAAAGAAGAAAAGAACATTCAATGAGTTTGACAAAAGGATTAGCACCAAAATCATCTCTGTGTCTCCAGATAGCTCTTTCCGTTGCGCATGCTAACGCTTTAGCATACAGTGTGTAAGTGAGGAAACGAGAACTTGTTTAGGGGATTGGTAAAATAGACATAAAAGAAGAAACACTTTCAATAGCAGATCTCTCTTCCCAAAGGCTTTGAGCGTAACTTGTTTTGTTTACACAGGAAGTGAGCGACGTTAGCTCAATCGTTAGCTGGACAGCTAACGACAGCTACGTTTTTGTGCTGTTTATTCATATGGACTTCACGAATGATGAAGACTGAGATTTTGTTTTCAGAAGTTATGAATCTACAGGCCACAAAATAAGAACAACAACAACAAACTATTACTAAAAAGTATATCTTTATACTTTTGAAAACGCTACATACTGTATGCTAAAGCGTTAGCATGCATACCGGACAGAGCTATCTAGAGCAGTGATTCTCAACCTTTTTCATATCAAGGACCCCTAATTTAGTCCACATTACAGCCACGGACCCCCATTTGATGAGATTTTGTCTCTGCTCCAAATCTGAGAATATTTTTATTGCTAGATATGATTTTGTCCAGAATTCCATGACTATCTGTATTGTAGGTAGAGAGATAACAGTGATACTATATGATCAAAACAGTCATTCTTCTACATCCTCTAATTGTGTTCACTAATTGTAAATGAAATAATGGTGAAGTTTAATAATTCATCAATTTGCTGGGACCCCCTGGAACCCCCTCAAGGACCCCTGGTGGTCCCCGGACCCCACGTTGAGAACCACTGATCTAGAGACACAGAGACGATTTTGGTATCAATTCTGTCCTCACATATTGGGTAAGGTGACCAATGGGCCAAACAATCGATGCAGTCTTATAATCCTCCACAGTTCCTATACATAATTCATTGCTGTATTCTACATGACAGGGTTGAAGAGTAGTTACTAAGGGTGTTTTACATTACCTAAGGTCACTCAAGCTCGGAAAGGTGCAAATTGACCTTGCATGTCACATGGGTAGATGGTGTCGGCTTGCACCCGCGCACTGTCACTTGAGCCTGTACAAACGGACATGCACAGAATATGTAGAGGCAAACCTAAAGGAATAGTGCATGATGGGAAGACAGACACACACATAAATAGACGCACTGACAAGCTCACCGACTTTCCATCTGGCTGTGCATCTGCACATAAACAAGCCTGCAAAATCCAAACGCATGCATAGACACACACACACATACACGCACAGACACACAGACACACACATACACATACTCAGAGTTCAGCTAGCATGTGAGCTGTGGCCCCAGTCCTGTGTCATCATGTCTTCTTCTTCCCCCTCCAGCTGCTAAAGGCCAGATTCTCTCATGAGAAGTCCACAAGACAAACTCCTGGCATCAGGCCACTGTATGAATGTGTGTGTGTGTGTGTGTGTGTGTGTGTGTGTGTGAGGACTCTTGGCTGAGCTAGGGGAGTAGATGCGAATTCACAGTTTGTTTACCCCCTTTTGGCTTTAGACCTTTCCTCCTGCCCTGCAAAATCCATCATGTGTGTTCTGAATGGACCAACTACTATGACTGTGTTAGGTGCTACATGTAGCCTTTTTAAACTTATTTAATTAATTCAAATAATCAAATTAATTGTAACTCTTTGGTATAATTATCAGAAACAAACGAGACCATATTCAAGACGATTGGTAGCCTCTATCTCACATCTGTGGTATTGATAGTGCTAGCGTTTCTCAATATTAAGAAGATTTATTATGTTGGAAGGCCTGACTTTCTCTCCTTCCACTAGTATCTGCCACTGCAACAGCGCCGTGTTTGTGCCATAAAGCAATCCTCCTTTGTGCTGTAAATCAATTTCAGCCAAATTTCCAGCCAAAGTCAACCAGGTGGCACACAATGTAAAATACAGTGGAGTCCAGTAGAGGCTGACAAAATTCTCGCCAATGGTCTTGTTTGTTTACAGCAATTATACCAATGTTCAAAATGACTGTGGTAATGATTTATTAATATTAAAATGCTATATGTAGTTGTCTGTAAGCAAACCGCAATGATAAGGATAGCCTCACTGCTGCATGTTAAAATATCTGAAAAACAATCTGAAGCCATAGATTGTTTCCAAGAGATCCAAAAGCAAATATTCCTATTCTGAGAAGCTTTAAGCATGGAGAACAGAGGTACCTGCCCCTTTGCTAGGTCAGTTTGGTTTCAGGCAGAGTTTTAATGCTTTACTTGTAATATAGGAGTTCATCATTGGCAATCAATCAATAAAGACTGTTAACTATATACTGTAATAATACTTGACATTTTACTTTTTTTTTTAGCAACAAAATAATTGAAAAACTTGATCACTTTGGATTTCCTGTCATACATCTACACAAAGTACTCAATGTGAAAAAAAAACAGAGATCATTAAAGTTTCATCTTACCTGAACAATAAAAAATGAAATCCACTGTATAGCGTCGAGATTGTGTGCAACATGTTTATTTACACACACACACACACACACACACACACACACACACACACACACACACTGGAGCAGTTGCCCCAGAAAAGCTGCTACTGCATCTTAAGACTCTTTCTGTTGCAGCCCCCCCCCCCTCCCTCAGCCAGCCTTCCCCTCCCCTCTGCCAAGTTAGTGCCACCCCACCCAAAACAGGGGGGGGGGGGGGGTGCTGCGGTGTCTGGTGGGAGCTGCAGTGCCAGCCAAACCCACCGCCCCCACCCCAACACACACACACCACACATACACACACTGGCAGCCCACAGTGCCCAGCTGCAGCCCGCTGTCCACCAGCACGTGCCAGCTTACTGTCCCATAAGGGGCATGATTTGTGTGTGTGTGTGTGTGTGTGTGTGTATGTGTGTGTGTGTGTGTGTGTGTGTGTGTGTGTGTGTGTGTTAGAAGGGGACGAAGGGCTTAGCCTAAAATCCTGCCACCCAGCTGCTGCCACCGTCAGATGGTCCCGAAGACCCACATTAACAGATGTACAGAACAACCGCGGGGAGCAGGAACACACAAAACACCCGACTCACAGTCTGGATCCACCAAGCACTCCGCTGCACGCGTGTATAAAAGAATGTACAGCAGAATACAGTAGAAGAAGAAGCAATTCAGCTGATGGTCCTCTCCGGCATAGTACTCATACTACTTGTTTACAAATGCAAAGTGCTGAGACGTCCTTGGCCGTTGCGAGGAGCCACTCCAGGAATCTGGTGTCGGTTTACTGATGCAGTCTGGGGACAGGAGGTGGGGGGGGTGGAGGGGGGTGGAGGGCGGAGGGGGGGTAGTGATGGCACGCAGACGGGCCAGAGGGAACTGGGCATCGCATTTCCACTACCTTACACTGAAAAATACAAATAAAGCGTATTTCCTCGGTGGAAATACGCTTCCTTAGGCAGGACAACTTTATGTCCATATAAAGAATAAAACTAGGTCAAATAGCATTTAGAATTCATTTGTTTTGGATTATGGTGCTAAGTAAGAGGGGTTTGCCATATATATAGGACATTTGTCTACAGTCAACCAAGTACATGTTTCAGATTAGTGATTTACCTGACACTATTTTGAATTGTCCTGATGTTGCAAACCCCACCCATATGGCCGTCCAAGCAGGTCAAAACAAACAAACCTTTCACATTATTTGCAAATACTCATGCTTCAGGATGAAGAATAACATCCTTGTGGTGTGCGATTTAATTTCCGGGCTCAGAATTAAGAGCGGTACACCAAATTCGGTCATGTTTGTGATGAACTGACCGGTGAAGTCACATTTCCGCAGCAGACCAAGGAACAGTGAATATTGAATATAGACATTGTGAACGGCTAAGAAATGGCTGAGAATGAAAGAAGGCTTTTTATCATATTTGCCATGAGAGGCAGCAGATGTGAGAAAAAAGCTTGTGTGGTGAAGGCTCAGGCTGGTTTACTGTAGTGTTTAGAGTAGATTTCAGGTTTCCATATAGGGGAGAGAGTTGTACAAGTCCCATTTGGACTGTGTGCCAATTCCAATGCAATTTTAATTAGTGGTAACCATTTATCAACACTGAATGATGCTTCCTAATGATGACACCCTTCCTTAAATGACTCTGTAGTCATCTTCCGCCTTCCTGTTACCGCCACTGGACGCATTAACATTTGACTGTATTCCAGTATATTTCTATATTCATTTGGAATGCATATCATGGTGTATATAATATCCGTACACATCATCATCTCCCTTCCCCTCCGCTCCTTCCAGCGAGAGACGTGTAAGTCGATCCGGCCCTTTTTTCCGACAGGAGGAAGGTCCCATTAGCGCCGGGCCAGGGGCACCCGCGGGAGACGGGGGGGGGGGAAGAAAACTGTCCCACCCTCCGCATCATAACATCACTCATGAAACATTCACATCCTTATGTAGCCCGGGGACGATCACGCCGGGCCTCCCCATTGGCGGAGGCCGGATCGGCCCAGAACAGGAGAGGGGGTTTTTATTGGCGTGGCGGCAGCGCGAGGGATCGGAGGAAGACGGGCGAGGTTATGGGACGGATCGATCCGGCTCGTCCTCGGCACCACACAGACCGGCTCACTTTCTAGGGCCGAGTCAGGTGTTGAGCATTGGAGAACATGATTACATTAGGGTTCAGTATCTTAAGGCTCTGTACACACTGCAGCTGAAACTGTCCCACATCTGAATTTTTTCCTCCTCCTGTGACCCAGATCTTATGTTTTCTAATGGAATTCGAATGTTTTCTTTTTTTTAATGTGATGTCTTTTGTTATTGGTATGCACTAAACTGCATTGACAGCACTTTTCATACTGTTACATAGTAGAATTGATAGGAACACCAGCAGTTTGGAACTGAGCATGAGGGCCTGCAATGTGAACGCAGCCTAATTAGATTAGACTAATGTATAACTGGTACCTGCTCCCTACTGAATACACTTTGTTTACATCTCCTCTCACATGACAGCATGCTATAGAACAGCTGAACACTTGAGTTGCTTCCTGGTATGTGGATGTACAGTGCAATTTTTTTGTACTACACAATCCTGTGTTTTCTGATATTGAGCAGTATAGCATTTACTTTTGGTCAGATTAGACAAAAAGGACTGGAAAGTAATGAAACTTATGAGCAAAACAAATCTCACTTGGAAGACACTCAAAGTTATCATGTAAATAGCTGATATCTGATATTAAACATTTACCAGTCTGCCACAGATATTATATTTGACTCAGGTTTCAAGAGGTTGTGCCCATTACTTCTCATGCTTTCCCAATGTGCTGCACTGCAAACCAAATACTGCCGGCTTTAATAAATAACTGGGATTTATTTACCTTAGAGTGAATGAATGAGAGCGATTCATCTTTTTCCTCTTTGTACAAAATTAACAACTATTTACTCCCTTCCACAATCAAATATACATAATATGCATATTCAGCTTTTAACACCAGCTGTGAAGGGATGCATCTTCAATTCTTTATTTTGCTGTGTCCCATTTACAGAAGACATGATGGCTTTTCCAGACAATGACATGGACACGAAAGGGGGGGGGACATTTTTTGAGGAAAGTTATGTCAGATCGAGTTGGTACCTTGAACAACACACCTGCATGGCGGCAACAAAAACTGCTCCCTTCATTAAAGCCTTTAAACCAAACATCAAGCAAAATTTGACCTATTGGCGTCCACATAACAAGACACTGACAGAGCCATGGTGGATTTCTTAGGAACCTCCATCAGTGTTTTATTCCAGAAATCTCCATGAGAGCAAAGTGAGACAAGGAGAGCACTTTACTCAGGCGAATAAAACACGCCACAATACACCACACAATGTTTTTAAAGAGTTACTTTCCTTAATAGTGAAAACAAACCAACAACATAAAAAGATGACCATTGATTACACAAATAATGCGTTACACGTTACATTAAGGCACCTGAAGCAGAAGGGTTTGTGACGGGTTTAGAAACGGCTGCTAGTTAAAAAAAAAAAAACTCTTTAAGGCCGTGATGTCAGCTTTTGCCACAATGCTCCTCTTCCATTTTCAACCGAGTCACGACTGAAGCAAAATCATCCAGGCCTCTAACGGAAAGCAACACTGTTTCATAAGTTAAAAGTGACTGGACCCTTACATACAATGATCGGAATTGGAAAATTGAAATTGGAAGAGCTCCGTTTCATTGTGAATAGATCATTTTCCTATTTATATTCCTTTTTTTTTTTTGCGTTCGAAAACTATGCCAAGCTGGTAGAAGAGATATAATGTGAGGAGGGCAACAGATTGAGGCCAGGTCCAGGATTATTGACCCACATACAGTCACACAGCGTTCGACTGTATATTCACATCCAAATCATGTGAATGGAACTTGCTCTGGTTCCCACAGAGATATGCTATGGTGAGCGTATACCTTTGTATTCAGAAAGCATCACCACAATAGTCACATATTTGTTTTGTTTATCACCGGAAATGACTGTATCTGCCATTTCTAAACCCTTCAGAAATCCTTTCATAGGTGGTACCTCACTGTAAAGGTTCTTAACTGTGGGACACTGGATATGAAGTGTTATAAAACCTGCCTATTTCGACTGGCATAAATAAAAGGAATGACATTGTAAAAAAAAATAAAAATCATAATAACAATAATAATAATAATAATAATAATAATAAAAATGTGTGACTTGTCTTTAAGTTACTTAATTCAAATATACACAGCGACTCCTTTAGTATTTACACATATGTACAGTTTTCATTTCTTGTTTGATTGAATACCTTGAGCGGCGTTGCTGTGAAAATGAACTCTCCAAAAAAAAAAAAAAAAAAAAAAAAAAAATGTACACCTGTATCCCTTTTTGAGATTTGAGAACAAGGAGGTCAAACTGGGCAGCGAGACTCGGAGACCTTGAGCGGGCTCTTAGAAAAAGGCACTTGCTACCAACTCAAATACTGCAAAAAATCCTCAAACAGAGCTTTCAGCCAAAAACAGAACTGAGAGACAGGAGAGAAGAAAAACATGGAAGGCCACATAGTAGGCACTGGGGTTTCTGTCCCCGTTTCCCCCCCCACACCCACCCACCCCCCCCCCCCCTCCAGGCCGAGTGTTTTTTTTTTGGTAAGGCTGGCGCAGGATGGCCACAGGCGGGTCGGCGGGCAAAGCCAAAGACAGAGCAAAAAAAAAACAAAAAAAAAACAGGGGCGGGTCGCCATTGTTACCGTGGCCGCCACAGTCAATTTCCCTAAAAAAAAAACAACAAAAAAAACCTTCCCTTACTGTCCCTTCGATCTGTACCCCCTCCCCCCACACGCTGAACAGGAGCCCGCTGACAACTCAACAAAATCACAATCATCTGTAAACGAAAAAAAAAATAAAAATCTTTATACAGGTTCTGTCTTTTTTTTTTCTCCGTTTAGACTATTCGTCGTCGCTTAAATTTCCAAAAAACCAAAAAAAATCGCAGAGACCTTCTTTTGCCTCCGTTTCTGCTCCTTCTGTACATAATGAAAAAAAAAAAAGTACACATACGTGAACAGAAGCCCAAAAAAAAAAGTACGTTCGCTTCGTTCTAGCATCTGGACTCAAAATTTCTTAGAGGTGACAGTGACAAAAAACAAAAACAAAAAAACAAACAAAGCAAAGAATGGCTTATTTGAACACAAAGCCTTTTTTTTTTTTCCTTTCATCGTCCAAAAATAAGAATAGTCACTGCCTCGCGGCTTCTCTCGCCTATGTTGCGAGTCCTCCGTCTTTTTTATTTATTTATGTATTTATTTTTTTTTTATACACAATGGTCTCTGAGGTCTTTCTGACCGGCCAAGGCGGCACTGACGTTTTTCCAGCGGTTGTCTTTGGGGCTGTAGCCTGGGGTCCGGTGGGGCGCTTTGAGAGGCGAGCTGGAGCTGTGCAAGGTGCAGATCACGCCCCCGTTGGACTGCACTGCAGTCTTAGAGTACATACAAACCGCCTGCTTTCCCGCCTCCGCCCCGCCACCGTCCTCCTCCTCCTCCTCCAGCTCAAGCTCTCCCTCCGTCTCCTCCTCCTCCTCCTCCTCCTCCCCTTCGTCACACGTCCGATAGGAGGAGCCCATGAGCTTTTTGCGCTCCTGCTCGGCCTCCCGGTTGCTGTCCTTGAGCTGCTGCTGCTGCTGCTGCAGTCCCGCGACCGGCCGCAGGGGCTCCCACTGGTTGTTCACGCTCTCGTCGCCGGCGGACCGCGTCCTCCTCTCGCGCTCTTTTCTCCGCTTGCGCGTCCACCACACGCACACGATGATGCAGAAGAGGCAGAGCAGGCAGAAGAGGACGCAGAGCACGGGCACCAGGTAATCTGTTGGCGTCGAGACGGACACGGGGACGAGTGGAGTTGGAAGAGGGGGAGAGAGAGAGAAAGTAAGACTAGGTTAGCATCATTCGTCACCTACAAACATGGACCAAACATAAGTCTACCATAGCAAATAACTGTATGCAATCAAAACGCACTCAAAATACTCTCCACCAACACAGCACCTCCTGAGGTTCTCGAAAGACTTTCTGGGAAATGGAGTACATCGCTAACTGAAGTAGAAGTAGCCAAAGGCAGGTTGAGGGAAAGTGGGTACACCAAAAAATTTAATTCCTACCCCTTATCACAAAATAACTCCTAGAATGCACTGAACATCACAAACCGATGAGATCTAATTTTTCCTTAAAGCATAAGCAGTGGAAAGCCTCTTAGAGGGGGCCCATAACGCAGCCCTGCGGGACACCTTTTCTAATTATTACTCACCCACTGAGGGGGGCATGACCTGCGTTTCCACTTTGACCTCAATGACCGCCAGCATCACGGTGCTGTTGTGGCGCTTGGACAAGGTGCCCACTATGGTGCTGGCTGCCTCCTGGATCAAACTGTGGTCTGGCTGCTCCTCCGGCTGGAAAGACTGAGAACCAGGAAGGACGGGGAAGAAAACAGGCACAAATAGACAAAAAAATAGAGCATTAAGTTGTGTAACTGCATCTGAACATTTGACATCTTTGTCCTAACGTGTCACTTCAACTGCCAAGGAGTATACGTATGTCTTAAGACACACTGGACATTGCAACCAGCCAAGGATGGGAACAGTGCTGATAAGTGTTGAGTGTGTATTGGACAGTCACTTACTATAGCCACCTCTACTGCATCCTGATTAGAATGAGAAAGGTCGCAGAGTAGGAGAAGGGCATGGTCTTTTGCCAAGCTTCGGGTATCAGGAAGATACCTCAACTCGGAGCAGATGCTCTCCACTGTTGTTCCCTGGGGTGAAACACACACACATACAAATATCAGTCTACTCAAGAGTGCATGTGTGGAACAAAAAACCACTCTAACACATATCCACTGGATTACTCACTGTTGGTACTTTGTCCTTGTTGAAGATGAGCGTGATGCGAGCGCAGCTGTTGTCCAGGTGCCCGCTGTTGGGCTGGCACTTGGTGGGCACTTGCGGCGGCGGGGGACCGGCCACGGAGCAAACCCCCCACTGGTGGCACGGCGGGGAGAAGCAGGTGAGGTAGCTGTGCTCCAGACACTCCCGCCCGGCTGGGCAGTGCTGCCTCTGATCCTGGCCCGACACCTGGAGCCGGCAGGGACGGCGACCGCACAGCACCTGGTGCAACGGGGTTCAAATATTCACTTAAAATATATAAATATAAAAGGTAACACTTTACAATAAGGGTCACTAAGTTAAGGGTTAGTTAATGCTTAATAAGGGTTAGTTAATGCTTAATAAGCATTAACTAAACATTAATTAACAATTAACTAATGTGTAATTTACTAATGGTGTTCATGTTAACTAAGGTATTAATTTATACATTTTTTAATAGTTTATAAAGATGACTATTAAATAATGTATAAATAGTTAACATGAACACCATTAGTAAATGATTACCAGACACATTAGTTAACTGTTAATTAGCTAGTTAATGCTTATTAAGCATTAACTAACCCTTAACTTAGTGACCCTTATTGTAAAGTGTCACCAATATAAAATATTCACTTGTGTATAATCACGCACAATACAAGTGCCTTAGTACATGTTGCATTCATGTGCAATTCGGATAATCCAATGCCATTATGGAAAACTTTTTTATAACACGTTATGCTAGCTTGGTACTGCACTTGGACTGCTGTGCCAATATTTCCCTCCATTTATGTCTGTGCAACTGTCACTTTGTTTTTTTTTTTAATCCCATGATAATAATCCATTTTATGATTTAGACTTAAATTAATGCTTTTGCCCGTCCCATGTCTGAGAAAGTTGTACTACACTCAATTTGTCAACAACACTCCTTTGGAAAACTTTATTTTCAACACATTATGCTAGCTAGCTACTACACTTACTGCACATTGCTTGTTTATGTGACTTTCAATAGGAGTCTATTTGGGCACAGTATCATTGGATGATGTTTTATTTGCCTTCAGGTACGTCTTATTTCTTTAATTCTATCTGTTTTGTACAACGTTTTGTTCTTCTAGAGTGTGCTGATGAACTACTTTGGTGCAGCCCTCTTTCACTGCGCATCACGTTAGCGTGAAATCAAGCTAACGGAATTGTATCCAATGCTGGCCACTCGGTCACTCGCGTAATTTCCGGTGTTTAACGTCATTTTTATACAGAGTTCTCATACCGTCATTTTTATACAGAGTTCTCATACCGTCATTTTTATACAGAGTTCTCATACCGTCATTTTTATACAGAGTTCTCATACCGTCATTTTTATACAGAGTTCTCAACCGAAAGCTAAGTGACATAAATTCATACACATTTCAGAAGCATATAAAACACTAAGTTATGAACTTAGTCATGAACAAGAAGCGGGAAGCCTTAAATCCCACTTTGGGTGACAGTTACTTCATGTGAGAATCGGTATTGGTTCATAAATGTAAAAATAAGAGCTTTGACTACATAGCCTGCACTTCTTACAAGTATCTGAATTCAAGTACAGGATGAAATACATTGGTATATGATTGTGATTTTTTTGGTCATATGCTGTCCGGAATTGGATACCCATGATGTTAGTTAGCAAGGTCTATGTAGCATGGCATGGCTAGTAATGCCACTAGCTAAATTTACTATTCATAATGCTCTTCTAAAAGATGATTGGATGCAGTTTTCTTTTACTTGCCTTTAGAATGAATGGTCGTGTGACTAAAGAGATTTGGGTTTGTCACTATTATTTACCACCACCACTACACAATACAGAGATTACCCTGGCCACACAGACACCATCACAGGACAAGAGAGAGTGACTGTGTATGAGAGAGGGATAGATATTTGATAGGAGTGACATGTTACCTTTGTACAGTCCACTTTCCCACTGATGCAATGGCAACTGTTGCACTCTTCCTCCCAGCGGCTGCCATGGGGGAACTGCAGCCCGGCATAGTGGCAAGTCTTCCCTATACCTATGACTACACACACACACATATATATTGAATTCATGTACTTGCGTCTGCAGTAATGAGGGAATGAGTTATTGAGGGAATGAATGAGTGAAAAATATGAGAGTACAAAGACAATATTTACACTCTTTGCATCGGGGCCCCGTTCTGCCGAGCGGGCACGTGCAGCGGAAGCCGTTGATCTCGTCCACACAGGTGGCACCGTAGGCACAGGGTGAAGACTGGCACTCGTTAATGTCTGTATAATATATATATACAATATATCTGAAAGTGACCGCTGTGGATTGTCTCTAAACAAGTCACTGTCAAATTGTCGTAACAGTTTTTGAATGTGCATATTTCATAATTTCCCCTCCCGACTTGCTTTATTGCTCAATTTCCCAGTCTACACCGAGGGTTTTCTTTACGTTTGCAGCAAAACTCCCAGATTTAGCAAAATAAAAGCACAAAAAAAAGTCACATTTTCCTGCCATCACGTTTAATTCCATCAATACATCAACGAGCAAATCATGCATGTAACATCTTTAACAATCAACCCACTAGGCGTCTGTTATCTTTGAAAGAAATGTTATTGTGCCACCCCTCATAAAACAAAAAAAAAAATGCATAGAGATGTGGACCGACCATTGTCGTCGAGATTTCACATCTGACAGGAACATAGCCCGGATGAGAAAGCTCATATTCAAGCCTGACAGAAAAGGTGAACGCGAGCCCGGCCCAAAACAAAAGGAGCCGAGAGCGAGGAATTTCAGGGTCGCCGGGTAATTTGTCTTCCGTGTGCGTGTTTGTATGCGTGTGTTGTTTGTGTGACTGTGAGTACGGAGGAGGGACGACCTTTGCCCCCCCCCCCCCCCCCGGGGCGTTAAAAGGAGGGGGGGGGCGTCCTGGTCTGGAATTTAGGTGTCAAGGCGTGCTTGCTCCCTTCTCCTCCTGCCCTTCCTCCCTCCCTCCTTTCCTTCCTTCCTCCCACCCTCCCATTTATCCTTTTAACTAAACTACGTTGCCATGGCTACGCAGTTAGGGTCTCCGTGAAGTGGAGGATGAGGTTGCCACAGCGGGATCTTGCTTTAAAAATGATTTATAGGGTTTGGTTTTTTTTTTTGCATTTTTTGGCATCATACCCAGGAGTGTGTGTGTGTGTGTGTGTGTGTGTGTGTGTGATAGGGTGAAGTAAAGCTCATAAACTCACTGATTCGGCAGTCGGGTCCGGCGAAACCGGGGGCGCACTCGCAGCGGAACCAGTTGACTCCGTCGACGCAGATGCCGCCATTGTAGCTGAGGGAGGAAAAGAGATGGAGAGACACCCAGAGAGAGAGAGAGAGAGAGAGAGAAAACGATTAGATAAGGCTATACAAGAGCCATATCTTCTCCAGCTGCAACAAAGCACGCCGTGTGTGTGTGTGTGTGTGTGTGTGTGTGATGATGGGGGGTGGGGGGGGTGGTGGAGGGAGTCACAAGGCTCAATTCAACTCATCAATACAAGCCTCCACCTTTCAGATGCTAATAGGCGTGTCCAGTCCCTCCCCTCCCCTCCTCTCATCATCCCTCTATTCCATTCCTCCTCAAAGCCCCGCTCTCTCCCCCCCCCGCCACCCCCAGGTCGCCTGGGAAGAATTGACAAGCCCTCCCCCCACCCCCCACCCCCACTGCCATTCACCACGGGGTAGGAGGGACTCTTATACCCCCCCCCCCCAAAAAAAAAACTCCCCCCCCTGCCCTATTCAACATCCAAGCCCCCTCCTCCCAGCGATGTCCCTTTGAGGCTCGATTTAGGAGGCAACTTCCCCTGCTGTTGGCAGCTCCTCACCTCTCTCTCCACCCCATGAGGCCTATATGTACAGTGTGTGTATGAGAAAGGCAGAGGCAGGGAGAGGAGGTGAACAGAGAGGAGAAAAACTGAGTGTGTGTGTGTGTGTGGAGGGACCAAATACATACCATGGATGAGGGTTGCAGTCGTTTGTATCTGTTGGATAGAACAGAGAAATATAAATGTGGCTGATCGAATGGCACGGTGTTATCACAATACAACTGAAGGAGTGGCAGGAGACGATGGGCCTACATGTCGTAACGCAGCAGAACAGAATGATATCCTCTGTATAATGTTGAGCTGACTCATTTAGACTTTACATAATTACATAATGAGGAAATTCCCCAGATGTGGGGGGGCCCTTGAACGCTATTGACACAATCTGCTGTCCTGGGTGAACCATTTGCTTGTGCTACTTGTCTTACTTTCACATTCAAAGCTCTTTGATATCACAGGTTTTGGTGAAGCGATACATCAGTAAAATCAAAATACTGTGAGAAAAAGAGTTAATGAAATATTCAAGCATTCTGCATTCTTTTGTGAGTTTCAAGAACTCACAAAAATGGCTAGTGACAATTTACTTGATATAGTGCTCATAAATAGGGCTGCAACTGCTGCAACGATTATTTTCATTGTCGATTATTTTCTCGATTGATCGACATTTTTCACCATTTTCTGACATTTTATAGACCAAACAAATAATCGATTACGTTTCCCAAAGCCCAAGATGACGTCCTCAAATGTCTTGTTTTGTCCACAACCCAAAGATATTCAGTTTACTGTCATAGAGGAGGAAAGAAACCAGAAAATATTCACATTTAAGAAGCTGGAATCAGAGAATTTTGACTTATTTTTCTTAAAAAATTACTCAAACCGATAAATCGATTATCAAAATAGTTGGCGATTAATTTAATAGTTGACAACTTATCGATTAATCGTTGCAGCTCTACTCATAAGGCATTATAAGGCATCATAAGGCATTATAAGGCATCATAAGCACAGTGTGAGTGCATGGAGATTATTATATGTATACTATATGTGCAAAACAATTGGGGGGTTGAATACATTAGGGGGCAAGTGTATAGTTAATGGCATGCTATAAAATTGAACAGAATTTTCTGATGCTTGTCTGATGAAGTTTGCTGAATATACTGTAAAAAAAAAAAAAAAAAAAGTTTATTTATGTGCCTAATGGGCTTCTAATCTGCTTGTAGCCTAAGGCAGCAGTAAAGTGTTGCCACAAGTGCTCATTCCAAAACCTCAATTTTTTTTATTCCCTCTGTAAGTTACTCTAAACAGTAAGTGGTGAGAGATGAGTGGGAAACTGACTCTGGCCACAGGTGGGGCCCTCCCAGCCCTCTTTGCAGATGCAGGTGAAGGTGTCCCCTCCTCCCACGCACGTCCCGCCGTTGGAACAAGGGCTGGAGGCGCATGTGCTGTTCTTGGCTGCGGAGCGAGAAGGGCAACAAGAGAGGAGATGAGTCAGAGATTTGCAGAGGTGTGGCGAATTGTAAAAAAAACATAAAAAAAACAGGGCATACATCTACACGCTTGCACAATTCACATGCAGTATTGTGGCTTTTTTTCATGGTTTGTCCTTTTCTTACTTGAGCTGAAAGTTTGCATGGTTACAAACTACATGTGGGGAGTGGGTTTCATGACCCTTGAGGCCCTTGAAACCTGTTGAAACCCCTCTTTGTAGTTATCAAAACACATGGCTGTCAATGAGATATACATTAGGCTTTCTGATACATTGGGCCTTTAATTCAAAATCAGCATATCAGCCAGCCACTGCCTTCCACCTATGATACAATAGATATGATGCAGATTGTTTGACTACATTATCACATTTTGATGCTTAAATATGTTATTAGTATTATCCTGGGTGTCAATGGAGTTTTAGCATCCCGTGGTCTAAATACTATATCAGAGGCTTTACCAATCTGCCAAGAAAAAGATTCTTGAGGAAACACTGAATACTTTTTTTTTTTTGCATCAAAAACGGCCAAAATTAAAGATACAAATATCAGCCCAAAATACCAGCTTTCGGCAGCTTCAGTCTAAAAAAAATATCTTCGAGAAGCCTTCAGCAAAAACAAAAAACCCATATCCCCAGCCTCACCTGTGTTGCATGTGTTCCCGCCCCACCCGGGGGGGCAGGCGCAGCGGAAGGCGTCGCCGTGGTCGTAGCAGGTCCCGCCGTTACTGCAGGTGGTGGCGTCACACTGGCTCTCCCCTGGTGCGATAAAAAAAAAAAAAATACAACAGTCTACAAGCTGCAAACATGTACACACACACACACACACACACACACACACACACACACACACAGAGAGGTCGGCGTAACTCACGGGAATGGCAGGTCTTGCCCTTCCAGTTGTCGGCGCACTCGCAGTAGAAGTCGTTCAGGAGGTCGACGCAGCGTCCGCCGTTCTTGCACGGGTTGCGCCTGCACTCGTTCACGTCTGAGGGGGAAGCAGGGTGGCGGTAAAGGGAAAGGTTCACAAGGTCAGCTCTTACCTTAACTCCCTTCTTATTTAGTGCAAAGGAACCCGGCGCGGAGCAAGCGGCCGGTCTTCCTCTAGCGGGGCTTTTGTTTGAAACGCTGCAAAAAACTGGGCTAAAAGATGTCATTTATGAGCTTTAGTTTTGCAAAAAAAAAAAAAAACAGATAGGAGAGGAACTCACTGAGGTCGCAGAGGCGGCCCTCCCAGCCGTCGGGACAGAAGCACTGGAAGGAGTTCACTCCGTCGATGCAGGTCCCGCCGTTCCTGCAGGGGTTGCTGATGCAGTCGTTGATATCTACAAAAAAAAAAGTATGGGGGAGGATTAGAGGGAGAATCAGAATCGGACGATCAAAACACTGTCAATCCCCAGAATCAAGATCAAGCCTCTACCAGTCATTCCTCCCAGGATTTCAGAGTAAATATCCATATTTAGAAAGAAAACTGTCTCGAAATTCATCGGGCAGCAGTGATGAATACACAGTGGATGACTTCCATCCTCAGAAAAAGTTCCAAAAATGACTGTACTTGTTTGAAAAGTAGGTGTAACCTTATCATATCTCACTTCGAAATTAAAGCGTTTGCTCCGATGTTGTTGGAGCCGTGAGGAGGCGTGGGCCCGAGGAGAGGGAAGGAAGGAAGGAAGGAAGGGGGGGGGGGGGGAGAGATGAGAGTCTATACGTACTCTCGTGGCAGTAGACGCCGCTGAAGCCCGGGTCGCAGGCGCAGGTGAAGTTGCCCGCCGGCTGGCTGACGCAGCGTCCCCGCGGCCCGCACACGTTGGAGGAGATGTGCCGCACCTCGGCCGAGTCGTTGGCCGCCACGGCGATGGTGCAGCTGTCGATCACTGCAGAGAAAAAAAAAAATATTTAATGGTTTTCTTTCACGTATGCCAAAGGAATCCCAAGTCTGATCTGGGCCATCGCCGAACCGGCTCCGGTCACCTTGACAGGGGGCGGTCCGGCAGTGGTCCTTGGCGCGGTCGCAGGTCTTCCCCTCGTAGCCTTCGGGACAGGCGCAGTAGAAGTCCCGGGCCATGGCGTGGCACTCGGCCTCGTTCTCGCAAGGGTTCGGCTCGCAAGGGTCCGAGGGAGACCAGCCGGGGACCTGTGGAGGATTAAGGAGAGGATATATTCTGTTTTTTTTTTACAAGTGACAAGGGAGAGAAAGGAGGAGAGGTTTAGGCATTTCGGGGGCAAAATCGAAAAAAGGTAAGCGGACGGGCAGGTAAGCCTCGGACACTTTCCCTAAGCTCATCAAGGGGATCCAGCCCCTGGTCGGTGTTACGTCTCTGCCCCCCCCCCCGCTTAATCCCCCTGACACGCGAGCACGGGGGGAGAGGGAGGATGGAGGGAGAGAGAGAGAGAGAGAGGGAGAGGAAAACCCATTATGAGGGACAGGTCACGGCAACATCAAACTTGGTGCAAAATGTGCAGAGCCGCAGTGAAATAATGACAAAATTCTCTGTGGCACCACCGTGACACAGAATAAAACCCAACCGGAGGCCGTGGGGACATCTTTTGCCGTTACGCGCTCCAGTATGGAGGTCAGAGTGAAAATCCCCCGGTTTCTGTAAACAGAAGCCTAACTGCGCATAAACCATGGGTCGCACCCGCTGCCATTTAAGGTGCTGAGCGCAAGAGTGGTGCAGCGGGGCAACAGGGCGGGTGAAGTGTCTTCGGTCACACACACACACAGAGTTTATTTTACTCTAAGTGACAGGGCCAGATACATTTATTCTATCCTGTTTGGCAGCTGGACTGAGCCCTGGCTAGGTGTTGAGTGTGCACTCGTGTGTGTGTGTGTGTGTGTGTGGGGGGGGGGGGGGAATCATGTCTGAGGGCAAGGGCGTCTTCAGCACATTCACTGTAATGCACCATTCACAGCGTAAGAGACATTTTCCCCTTGTAGCACGGACTCCTGCTGCAACACGCAAACCTCATAAATTGGATTTGCATAAAACGCCAAGTGGGACGAGTCAGATGTTGAAAGCTGAACAAGACTCAGTCGAGGCAGCCAGGTCAACTTGGGAGACCTCGTTCAGATCAAGTGTAAAATGTAGAAAATGTATATCTAAAAAAAATAAAATAAAATAATGACTGCAATTAAACAATCAGACTTTTATGGACTCGGGAGCAGACGCTAATGAAAGAAATATGACGCTGGAAGCCGTCGTAGTTTTGCCACTAGAGAACAGGAATGCACACCGTGCCACGGCAGGCATCAAAGTCCCCGTAGTATGCAGGCAGCGGTCCAGCGTCACCCTCATTCAAGGAGGCTCATATTTATAGTGGAGATGCTAAATCAGGATTTGGCTCCCGACCAGCAATGTCCTCCATTCAGGGCCCAGGAGGAGCGCCCAAGTGTCGATTTCCTCGCCGCTAACCTACATTAGCTTCAGACTATCTAGTTAGAAGAGGCTGCTGCGAGAACGCCCCGAGTCCAAAGATACGCCTGATCGGTGACATTAACTTTCTTTATAAACATCTATATAGACGTTTGTAATGAAACCGGCTTGGCCTGTAGGGCTGGGGACACGCTACACAACTTTTAGCCTGATTATAGCCACAATTTGGCCGTCTTGGCTGATTTTCACGTCGGCACAGATGATCTTGTGTTATAGTTTGTATGAGAGTGTGTTTTTTTCGTCTGAGGGTTGCGTGAATCATCGGGTAGTGCGTGTTCCCCGAAATCCAACCGGCCATCAGATGCCCATTCCCCAAAATCCAACCGGCCATCAGATGCCCATTCCCCAAAATCCAACCGGCCATCAGATGCCCATTCCCCAAAATCCTACAGGTTGTCAAGTGCGTGTTCCCCCCAAATAAAATCCCTAAACGCATACGCTGGTCGTTAAGTGCGCAATTTACCAAATCTTTGCGCCGGTGTAGTGTGTCCCCCCCGGGGGGCTTAAGGCCACCGTTAACCCCATATGCGCGCCCCCCCGAAACCCGAGACTCACCTCGCACAGCTCTCCGGAGAACTCGTCGGGGCACTCGCACACGAAGCCGCCGAGCACGGTGTGGCAGCGGCCGGCGTTCTGGCACGGCGCGCTGTCGCATTTGTTCCGCTGGATTTCGCAGTGGGTGCCCACGAAACCCGCCGGGCACTGGCAGTGGTGGCCCCTCTGGCCCTCCTGGTACGAGGCAAAGAGAGAGAAGATGGGGGTTGTCGAGGGTATGTCTAGTCAAGAACCGTTTATCTACTAGGAAATGGGATTACAGTATAGGCAATTAACATCCATAAATTGGGAGTGGGGGGGGTAAAGGCTGGGTAGAGGTGGTGTGGGTGAAGGATAGACCATCTAGTGATAGGGGAGAACTTTTAACACGTTTCTAATACCGAGACAAGACTAGTTTTTGAGTTATGTTACAATTTAATTCTAATTTTCTAAAATTTTCTGTAGTTTTGGACGCTTAATTTATTCGTGAATGCGACTGCTTGCATGCTTATAAAGGCAATTCCCTCCCTTCCTTATCAACTTCACCTCGCCTCATTTGAAAGAGAAGAAGAAGAAATGAGAACATCCATACCTTGCACGTCCCTCCATTCTGGCACTTGCCATGGCAGCCACCGACTTCTGCAGGCGCAAACAGAGAGGAAAAAAAAAATTAAATATGAAAAGGTGTAAAAAAAAGTAAATAAACCTTGGGTCATATATCACCTAAACACCATACAGTGTGGAATGTGCACAGGCTACGTTACAGATGGGAAAGGAATAATTAGTGGAGCTGAATCGGTGCCGGAAAGACCTTAGATGGACTCCTAGAGAGAGAGAGGAACTGGGCATGCAGGTTCAGTCATCAAGTTTTCCAAGACAAGAGAGGAAGGAGTTACCGCGTCTGGGGGGAGGAGGGAGTGACGCTAGAATGCACCTAGGTTATGTGTCCTAACAGGCGAGCGAGAAGGCTATCGAAAGGAGCCGATGAAGAGGAGGGCCAGTGGGGAAGACAGAAATGCAGGGAGTGACGCCGAGGGAGAAAATACTGACTGATGTCACAGTTCTGTCCGGACCACTCGTCGAAACAGACGCAGAGATAGCCGCCGATCAAATTCCTGCAAGAGTAAGCGTTCTCACAGGGATTCCCCGCACACTCATTCGCATCTGTGAAGGCAGAAGTACACCAAGTCCGTCAAATGACAGACAGGCAGAGGGAGAAAGAAAGAAAAGAGTCCTGAAATCCAAGCTTTAACGCCCAGCCAACACATCACTGAAACAAAGAGGTACCAGCATTATTAGAGAATTAGAGATTCCGGGCACGGGTAGAGATTTAGAGAATCTCTAAGTTAGAGATTATTGTTATTTTATTTTTTTATATTGTTATAAAGTTCAACCCACTAGAGCATGAAGAGTTGTGCATTTTCAGTGTGTACATTTCCCAAGTTATTTCACTGAACTACAGGTTCAAAGGTTCTTTATTAAGTTTAATAAAGAACAATGGAAATATTTAAATTTAATCAATTTTTGGCTCAATTTTACCCCTAAACCATATTAGTAAACGCAAAGCACAAAATCATATATCACAGTACTAAACAAGAGGCACTTGAGCTGTCCCGTCATTATCACCACATTATACAGTACATAACCAAATTATGTTAATGAGGTGATTAATTAAGCAAATGAATGCATTCATTAGCAAATATTTCTACATCGGCATACTTGTTTTCTCATAACACATGGGTGGTATTAACATGACCTCTGTATCTTAAAACATTGCGTTATATTTGTTTCAAGAAAATCTGTTTTTCCTCATTAATATGCAAATATAAGCGGCAAGGTGCTTAAAATCTAATCCGATCATCTACTCTAAAGGGGGAATGAAGTTTCTATCATGTATTGTCCTGCATACCATGTGCCATGATGGAGGGACAGAAACGAAATGCATCATATAGTTTGAATCAATTCACAGCAAATTTTAAAATCATATAATGTATATTTATACTGTGTGAAAAATTGCATCCTTTTGAAATTAAACCCTATTGGCCTCTATAAAGTTTCACAGCATCCATCTGAAATTTACATAGAAGTAAAGCACCACCACTATCCAACTGGCCAAGTAACAAATGACACACTGTAGTACTCACTTTCATCTTTCCTATATTACCTACCATCACACACACACACACACACACACACACACACACACACCACACCTCCAATGACAAAAAAAAAGAAAAGAAAGCACTGCCGCTCAAATATTCAAAAGGAGGGGTGGGTGGGAGGGAGGGCAGTCCCCAGGGAGTCCTGCTCTGCTCACACACACACACCTGTCTTCTCTCCGAAACCCAACACTCTACTGCACACACACACACACACACACACACACACACACACTCGCCAGGTAAGATAGGAGGGCAATTGCCGCCTGTAAGCTGAGATCTGAGCTCGTAAGATGAGACCGAACTCTTGGGATCCCTTTTCCGCCATCAAACCCCCCCCCCCCCCACCACCACCCCTCCACCCCAACTTTGTTTACCGGTCGTAATCCATTTCCTGGCTTCGTGCCGGCCTGGGAGCGATATAAAAACAAAAACACCATCGGCAGCGAGCAAACAGCATCATATACACTGTATATAAACACACTTGTAACGCGTCACTCATAGGAGAGCTCATTGAGACAAAAAACAAAAACAAAAAAAAAAAAACGGGAATGCCTGCTGCGCTTGCGGGGCAGCTGCCAGCTCGTCCGGGATATGGACCGGCCACGGGGCTCGGGTTGCCGCTGGCCGGTTCGGATCCAGAAACAACGGCGATCCGGAGCGGTCGCCGGCGGGTCGGAGGCGGGCACGGCGAGGGATTTTGCGCCATCGCGTGTCTCGGAGGATATTTATTTGTTCCAGGGGAAAAAAACGGACAGAAAAAAAGTACTTTTCCCACTAGAAATGAATAAGGAAATCCTGAAATGTTAAGACCGAGTGCAGGTCAAAAAGGAATCATCCCTTTCATAAGTGCACCGAATGGTTAAGATTCAAGAAATTAATTTGTTGTCCGTTTTTTGTGTATTTGAATGTAGTTTGCTGGCAGTATTGTAGAATTGCTGGTATGATGGGTTCAAATGAAAAGCAAAGAAAAAACCTGGTTGAATTCATTTTTGAATGCAAGTGTGTGTGTGTGTGTGTGTGTGTGTGTGTGAGAGACCCAAATCTCACCTATCTGGCAGGTCTTCCCTTCCCACTGCGGGGGGCACAAACACTCAAAACCGTTTTCCCGGTCGATACAGGTTCCACCCTGGGCACAAGGACTGGAGGCACACTCGTCCAAATCTGAGAAAACACACACACACACCCTTCAGCTCTTTGCTTACATGTAACTGCATGCCTCGTGTTGAAGGATCTGTTGCACAACACAGAAATGCACACATATGCACAATGCAGAGGGTGGGGCAGCTTTTAACTATCTGCATCCGGCTACTAAAGCTGCATAAAAAGAGATAGTGATGGTGAAAGGAGGAGAGGGGGAGAGGTGGGAGGTTGGGTAGTCTTGATGATGTGTGTGTGTGTGTGTGTGTGTGTGTGTGTGTGTGTGTGTGTGTGTGTGTGTGTGTCCCCACAATGCTCCCGATTCACAGGCACCACAAACGCAGCCTGGTTCAAAGTGAGGGTAAGATTATGTAAATCCGCCCTGAGTGTGTCTTCCTCCGATGGCTATCAGCGGTGGGTCTAATCCCAGTGGCCCCTATCTGAGACCCCCCACCCCAAAACACACACACACACACACACTAAGACGGCTAAGAGACGAGAGGCTTAGGAGGAGGAGGATAAAAAAAAAGACGTGGTGTGGTTGGTGTGTGTGTGTGTGTGTGGGGCCTTGTTTGATTAAGAAGAAAACACCAATATCCGAATGAAGGTTGTCGAAAATGGAAAGCAGCGGCTCTGGAGGAGAGAGCGGAGATGATGGACAGATGTGAGAGGAGAGAGAGAGTGTGGAGGGGAGGGGGCTGCAGCGACTCACCGTTGGCACAGGTGGGACCGTCCCAGCCCGGCGGACAGTGGCACTCGAACCCGGCGGAGACCTCGTGGCACGTGCCGCCGTTTGCGCAGGGGTTAGAGACGCAGGCGTGCTCGGCTGGCGGGGGGGGGGGGGAAGCAAGCAACGTCATTCGCCGAAGATACAAGCTCAAGCGGCCAAAATCATAGAAGTAAAACACGGGTTGGACCCCTCACCTATCTGGCAGGTCTTGCCCGAGTAGCCCTGGGGACAGGCGCAGTGGTACTCGTCGGGCTCCGTGTTCATGCAGGTGCCTCCGTTCACGCAGGGCTGGTGGCGGCCACAGTAGTTCAGATCTGGAGGACAGAGGGACACGCGGTTTAGTGACACCAAGGTAACCCTCGATGTAGCGTTCTGTACGAATTTCATGCAAAAATTATATTATTTTTTAAGGGGGCTGTGCAAGAAGAAATGACTCCATCCCACCCTGCTTGAATCTTCTGCAAATGCCGCTATACATTTTGCAGTTCCGGCAGCAAGAAAAAATACTTTCTACATACAGGAAATTACAAGTCTTTTGTATCAAGAGTATCAAGCAGCAAAACAAAGAACTACAAACCAGAGCTAAGGTTGATTCTCATGAAGGCCATCATTATCAATGTCTAACTAGAAGCAAATAGCTCCTGCCCTGGTTTACAATTTAAAAAACAAAGCTAATTATCATTTTGATTTACTTTTTGGGTTGGGATGCATTAAGTATCAGTCCATCAAACCCCACATGTTTTAGTCTATGTTTGAACTGGCAGTATGATATTAAGCAGCAAGTAGATGGAATTCCATTTACCTATGAGAACATGTACATGAAAAATAAAAGATAATTACATTCAAATCTGCCTAGAAGGCAAAAGGTCAGGCCAGGAAGACAAGAAACTGCCAATTTAGCCACCTAGCTACTTTAATTAAAGACCCAAATTGAAAAGCAAACACTCTGTTATTTTGCTGCATTGGCACCTTTTGACATCAGTATTCATTCGGATGAGTCACAAAGACAGACTCATATATATAAAACTTCAGGAACCGCAGCTGTCTCTTCAGACTTTGCTAATTGGAGCCATCCTGTGAGACGGCTCTTTGCTCGTTTCACCATTTATCCTGTTGGTGCAGGGAGTTTCCAGGCAGGCGGCCTGTTTTGAGGCTTCGCTCTGTGGAGAGAGCCGGCTGGCTGTCAGCTCTGACAGGGAGCACAGGGTGTTTTCTCAGCCACACTGCACACACTGCTGCACTGCGTTACACTTCTTTATTTGCAGGATGCAGCCGACTTGCTGGCTTTTTACCTCAAGTTGGGCGACTGTTAGAAGACCTTAAAACCGGAAGTGCAACCTTTCAAATCAACCGGAGGGTATGACAATTAAAAGTTCCCAAATCTCACTTAATTGTTGTATTGTTTTTTACATGCACAATATACTAAACTACGACCTAGTTGATCCCTGAGCACCGTCCGTAGGCTAAAGGCCAGGTCACCCTAAAGGCTGGTAAATAAATGAGCAGGGATCTGTCTCCACCGGGGATCTCAGGACCCATTCTCATCCCCCAAAGAGCCCTCGGTGACGAAGGGACGCGGGCGGATCGGGTGTCCCCGCTGCCGCTCGGATCACACGGGCAGTAAAACTATCCAGCCGCCATTCTCCGGAGAACGGGGCTGCGGGACAGTTGCATTTCAAAATCAAGTCAATCGGGGGGAGAGATTCGGCCATTTTGGCTACGTGAAGGCGGATTCTTGTAATGGTTATGAACACTTCCATGAAAAGGTAAATGAAAGGGAAACGCCGTGCAAGAGATTTTTCCATACCTTTATCGCACAGTAGGCCGCCCCAGTTCCTCTCGCAGTCGCACTGCCAGGGAGGTCGCACGTCCCGTGGACGCATCCGGGGTAAGGCACACAGTCATCGCAGAACTGGCCCTGCCAGCCGTACTTACACCTGTCAAAACACACACACACCGAAATATGAGCATGAACATAAGTGATTTCCCCATCTACACACTCTACTTGCTCTCTAAAAAAAAGTCTTCTTCTCTCCTAGGCTCTTATTGAATTTTCTTTCACTGGTCACAGGAATGTTGCCAAGGCGCTAAGTCCCTGACCTTTGTCCTATTGGTTGTTCCAATTTTGGTGATCTAGGAATTGAAGCTTATTCTACTGATGCACTCATTCGATAAAAGTCAGTTCAATAACCAAAATATAAGGGTGCGTTAACATAAATATTTGTGAAAAAAATGTTTTCCTTTTGAAGAAGAGGGGGTGTTTCTGCTGGTGGCGGTTTGTTCCTTTGCTCAAATTGAAGGAAGAAGGAAAAGAATACAGAATAAGCTAAAACATGGGAGCGAGGGTCTTTGGCAGGACTTCAGAGGATGTGCAAGACCCCCCCCCCCCCGACTTTTCAGTGCAGGCAGTCCAGCAGTGGAAACAGACCTAACATCCACTCTCGCGTCCAATCCATCAGTCCGTCCCATCCCACCCACCCCCCAAGGCCTCCTGCCAACTAATCTTAGTGGAGGGTGACATTCCAGGGCAGGAGGGGTTAAGAATACTTCCAGTGGCTCCTGTGCTCGGGTTGGGGGGGGGTTCTGGGGGGGGGGGGGGGGGGGGGGGGGGGGGGGGGGGGGGGGGTGAGGGGGCTACGAGGGTGGCGTGGGGGACCGCCGTTGTGTGTATACAGTGTGCGTGTGCGGCTTCATGACAGCGCTCCGCTATTCCAAGGCTGCGGTGTCGTCGGGGGCCAGCTGTCTTGTCAATTGGTTGCTATTTTGAGCCCGCGCTCTCCTGCAGACGGCACCGCTGCCTCTCTCGGAGACGGGTGGGGGGGGGTGGGGGGCTTCAAAAAATCGCTGCCATTCTCAGGGTGGTGGGGGGCATCAGGGCATACTTGGCATGCTTGCTCCACCGTATACGATTAGCTCGAGAGGGCTTGACAGCAACGCTAGCGGTAATGCTTAGGGGACATTAGCAGGACAACTGCTTTAATTGCTGGCTTTGGGGGGGAAAAAAAAAAACAATTCCCCAAAGCTTGAAGAGATACAAAGAGGCAGTCTGTGGGTGAATTCCTCAATCGACCTCTTAAGGGGTGTAGGCATGGAGTAATCGCCTCTCAAAAACGGGTGTAGGCACGGCGCTGGGTTGAATTCCAACATCTGCAGCACTCGTCTCAGCACTGGGTCTTGCCAAAGGTTGCGAAACCTTTGGCGTGGTGCTGAGCGTTCTTACATCTCCCACCCGAGTGATTTATGGACATGGCAAGCGCTTGACAATGCGTCGGAACAAGCCTATTGGATCTTGATGAAAAGCCCTCGGTGTCCCAATGTAACACTGATGTAGATAGATCTGTTTGTTTAATGTGTCACTCCTCGACACAGGCAGCGTGAGGTAAAGTGCGTTAAGTGTGGGCAGAACGAAGGCCGGGTAATAAAACAACCTACCAACTCAATACCAACACGACACTATGTCACTGAAATGGGTGAGGACCACTTAGAGATGTGAGACAAGTTGAAAGCATTCCATAGATAAACATCACAAGCATAAAAACAATTTTAACAGAGGTATTACAAGCATACATGTCATAGTATACATTATTTTATCAGACACTAAATCAACGTCTTCCATTTACGATAAGGTGGCAGGCTTTAGTGCATTTGTTAATGCAGTAATTACCAGCTCAAATCACACATAATTTGTGTATAGCATTATACTCATTAAAATTTATGATTGGATAATTGAGATAAAAGCTCTGATCCAATATGTGTATAGTACAGTTTATATGTACATAGGTTTCTGATTCAATAGAGCCGTTATTACATGCCTGGATATTTGTATATCTGCCTGTTTCTATTGCCGATGGTGCGACTCCACATCTAAATGCATGCGTTACCAAAATGCTTTTTAATAGGGAATATGTCCATAATTTGTTACCATCTGGATTGTTCACTAATTGAAGCCACTTTCCCTGAAAGCATTGTCAAAATGTATCTGGTCATTTGCTGGGAAGACTATCTGTCCAGGTGATGTCAGGCAAATGCAATGAGTTAAAGAAGACTTTACCCTCATACACCATTCTTCACATTTGCCCATGGTAAACCAGCTGTCTGGGGTTATTCAGCGACCTAAGGCCTGGGTACTGGAAGATGCTAAATTCTCCTTTGTCGCTCTTGCATTCATGTCATTTCCGGTTCCGGTTTAGTAAAAAAAAATGAGGCGCTTCCTCCTGTTGTCTCCCTGCTAATTGTCGTACGGCTGCGGCCTGCTGATCCAACCCGGCCAAAACAATACGTATACGTGTCAGTTTCCTAAAACCGCTCATCCCCTTCTTTCGTTCCCTCGGCTCCGAGCCAATCCCCGTTTCCTGACGATGAGACGAGCGGCTCTGTCCATCTGGGCGAGTGGGAGGGCAGGTGATGACGGGATGTCCCGCATCCTGGAAGCGCCGAACTACGTCACTTTTATCAATTCGGTCGTTTCCGCTTTTGGGAAACGTACATAACATGCTAGGATATTCATTTCCTCTCCTGCCCCTTCGAGGAGGACTGCAATGCGGACAGGGGGGGGGGGAAGGGGATATGACAATTCCCGGCACGTTTTCCAGTGGTCGAATTCACACACACACACACACACACACACACACCGACGACTGCCTTTCTTCCGTCCCGAGCCGCGGGGGGAGCTGACGAGATGCTTGGTATTCTGTGGAGGATTTTGGCGGCTAAAAATACCGTGAACCGTGGTGGAGATGTCCGTGAGGCGAGCGGAAGGCTGACAGAAAAAAAACACAAGGGAAGGTGCCTCCGCTGGCATCTGACATCCACCGTCCATTTGTCTCGCACACTCTCGGGCTCTCCGTTCACCTCCTTGCCTCTTGGTCTTCAAATTTGAGATAATCCTAACACTACAACAGCTGCATTTTCAATTATTAAAGAGCATCTTTCCACACAACATGACTTGACTGTGGTCAGGACCACAAAAGCAACAGGAAAACTCCCCACTCTCCTACTGGAAATGAGCTGAACAATCACATCTCTGAATATGAAATGAAGACAAACAAGATAGATCCTGGCTGGTCTTACTTGCATTGCCCTGGGACAGAGCAGCCGCCATGTAACAGGTTGCAGCCTTGCTTGCAGATTGCTGAGAAAAAAAAAAAAAAAAAAAAAAGATAGGGGAGAAAGAGAGAGAGAGAGACAAGAGAAACCATTTGAAAGTGATAATGACATTCCCTTGGGAGACATGTACCATTAGATCTCTGCCCATACAGACGCATCTTGTTCTTTTTGAAAAAGGGGCCAGGGAGAAAAGAAGGGAGGCAACGAAACGGGAGAGCGAGAGTAGGAGGAGGAGAAGCTCGTTTGTTTGCCATCGTCCCCGACAAGTGGCAACGAGACGGGAGAATTCGTGGCACCCTGACCGGGGTTGGGGAAGGGGGGGGGGGGACGACTTTATTGCCTGCATGTACAACACGACCCCCCCCCCCTGCCCGCCCCCCTCTTAAAAACAACCATGCCCCCTCTCCACTCCCCTCCTCTTTTCACCCTTAGTCTCCTGAGGTCAGCTGGGTGATTTATGGAGGCCCCCCCACTCTCTCCCACCCCGCCCACAAGCATGAACTAACTGGCTAACCCAAGAGCACACTTTGCATTTCCACCATGCTTTTTTATGATATTGAGTGGGACTATGGATTTAGCTCGCAGAAAGGTTGCCTTTACTTACACCATTTTGCATCCCCAAATACATTTAAATACTTTTTGGTGGGATGCAAAATGGCCACAGAGGGCTGCTGTGAGTGAAATCAATGGATACAATTAGAATGAATGCATGTTCATTCATTGCTTTTACTAGCACTAGGGCTGAACAATTAATCAAAATTTTATCGAAATCGCAATATGGCCTACTGCATTTTTCAAATCGCAGGAGGCACAATATTTGTTAAAGGCGAAATGTGTGTCAAAATAGCATTTTAAATGAAATATTGTGGTGCTGCAGAGATGTCCTGGCCTACACATCATATTCTACAGACTTAAGAAAACATCTTTGTTTGGTACAGATCCCCGCAAAAATCACACCATAATCATTTTAATACGTTTTTCAATGAAAATGAGAATAATGATGTAAAAATTATCATTCCCTCTAATATCGCAAATCATATCGCAATTGCAATATCAGTCAAAATAATCGCAATTAGATATTTTTTCAAAATCGTTCAGCCCTAACTAGCACCATACAGGACCATATGGCTTATATCTACAGCATGTAGGCACTTTGGGGAAATTTGACTTGAGATACCCATCTAGATATCTCAGCACTCCCACGACACGTCAAGACGAAAGCGACGCCGGGACGCTACCGTTTCAAATCAAAGCCAATCACCGTAGCCACCAAAAGGTAAGGCTGGGCGACTCACCCGTCCTGCAGTCTTCGCCCATCCAGCCCTCCAGGCAGACCCGGTTGCCCGACTGCTCGCAGCGGTAGTGGCCGAAGTAGTCGTCGCGCGGGACGCACAGCTTGTTGCACTTGCTGCCGTAGTAGTTCTCGTTGCAGCGCACCCGGATGCGGTAGACGAGGCGGGCCACCGGGCCGTCGTGCTGGATGGTCTGCCAGTGGTCGCCGGGGTTGATCATGCTGGCGTGGACGCTGCGTTCGATCAGCAGCTCCTCCTCATCTGGAAACAAAAAGAGGGATGAGGGATAAATCAGACCGCAGAACCAAGCAGATCACGTAAAACATTTGAACCCCCCTGTCCCGTCTACGAATTCTCCACTGACAACTCCCACACACACACACAGGCGACACTGAAGAATGAAAAGACCACCATGAATGCCGATTGAGGGGGGGGGGGGGGGGGGGGGACCCGGGGGCTGAAGGTACCATAAAGTTTCAACAGCACTCTCTCCCTTGTAACTCTTTCTCCCGGCGCAACAAAAAAACCGACACACTGCGGCGTCAGCACGGGAAACGTTTCAAGGTCCCCAAGAAGCCTTTCACTTTGAAGGTACCATCAAACACGCCGGTCAAAAGGTCAGCCTGGTCGTTCTCTTTTTAAAAAAAAAGAAAAAAGGAAGCCGTCATTTGCCTCCGGCTTCCTTGGATTTGAAGTGTACTGACATCTAAGAGACTTTGAGAGAGACATTTTGAACTACAGGGGAGACCAAATTCAAAACTCATCCTTTGCATTGGGAGCAGCTTGGCAATGAGCCCAAAAATACTACCACTAAAAAGGCAAAGGTACACAAAGTATTTGGTATTGGCACAAAAATAAATCATTTTATTTGAAATGTTGACATCGGAAAGAGGCATGTGGAATCTCCCTCCGTCTCTAGCGTGATATATGGGATTTTTACTATGAGTGTCCTTTATGGAGATAACAGCAGGGCGTTCTCCCTCAGTGGGCCCCGGTATCGTGGTGTGTGGAGGAAAACAACCCACTGAATCTTAAGTACGCGATTGGAATTCATTGTGTGCAAATGGGCCCCCCATTTTCTGGCGATAGCGCAAAAACGCGAGTGCCTCTGGGCTCTCTGTATTGCGCGGTGCCATTTAGTGTCTGTGGCGAGGTGGCTACCGTGTCGGCCTCTGGCGCGCCGACGCACATTAAAACGTTCTGTTTTCCTCCGCGGGGCCCGCTGCCACGCCGGCCCCCACAAAAGAAAGCAATCTTTATCACAGTGGGATCGAAGCCGGCGAACAATCTCTGTGGAAATAGGGGGTGGGGGGGGCCCGTGATTTCCTTTTCTCCGTGGCTTTGGGGGCCGCGACGCACCGCACTCACAGACATTTCGAAGTGAGCGAGCGGGCGGGCGCACACACACACACACACACACACCTTCCTCTGCTGAGGACTGACACAATGTCAGACAGAATTAAGCAACAATAACAGAAATAACCCCCGGCAGTTTCCAGATAGAGAACAATGGGCTGCGGGCCCAAGCCGGGCCCTGCTGCCGCGGTGTCTAAACACGAAGCCCGGCCGTCCAGTCCACCCCGCTTCCTGCTCGATAAACACAAGGCAAACAGCCGGCCGGCTTTCCTGAGGACACGGGTGGGGGGGGGGGGGGGGGGGGGGGGGACGAGAACCCCACTGGAGGACGTGACGCCGGAGGAGAGGAATCTCTTAACGCAGACCGATACGCTAAGCAGGCTCTGACGTAGGCCAAGACATGTCGGCTGCTGCTGACTCAGGCCGAAGCTTTGCTCCGATGTCTGATGCGTACAGTAAAGTCATTTTTGTTTTTGTACAAGACAGATCACCTCAATTATTGTTATTCATGAGTAATCAAGTTCAACCATGTAAAATGGAGAAGCTCAGAGACCAACATAACAGGATAGGAAGGGGATAAGAGCAAAGACAGATTCAAACAAGATTTGTAAATGGACTGTTTCATTCAAATAATAAACTCACGCATGGAGGTAATACAGATTGCTTGTCCCTAACACACATACACACCTATAGTTACTACACTTGAATGGCTACCTGCATGGCAATGAACAACCCGATGATCATCTCCACCTTCATCCCCACAGTTTAGGGCTAATCATTAAGTAACTTTGAGTTGAAACCATTAAAGTCACGTACAGTATGTGTGTAGCAGCCACAGAGCACATGGCTCTGCTGACAATAGCAGTGGTGTTAACCTAAAAACTGTTGTCTTTTCCCAGCAAAGGCAATTGATGATTATTTTTGTGTGGGGTGAAGTTAATTTTTTCTCAATAAAACATGTAACTGATAGTGTATCAGTGGTGATGGATGCTCACACCCTGACTGACCTTAACTTCACTTAGTCCTTTATGATGGACCATTGCACATAATGTACACCTACTTTTACTTTATTATGTTGATAAAATGTTTCTGGAATGATATACATATGAAACATAGCCTGGCCCAAAATCCCAGTAAAGGGGAATCAATGGCATCCAAGGGAGGGGAAACATATCAAGGGTAAAACTCAGCCTTAAAATTCTACATTTACTGTGAAAATAATTGAAAATAACCATCTTGGGTAAAAATACATGAAGCAGGAATGAAATGGCAAAAAAATAAATACGTGACGGGGACAAGCAATGCGTGACAAAGTGGAACCCCCTCGCATCCCTGCAGTCTCTTTACCCCCAGCCAGGCAGCGGCTACTACTCTAACTGTGACTTTACGGAGGTTCACGACTACAAGCAGACTCCCTTGTGATCTTCCCCAGGAGGCTGAAAGGAGCCTTTGTTCCAGAAGGTTGTGTGCCTTGAACCCATGACATCAAGGTTCGAGTCAGTTGATGGTTGTTGTGCCTTTGAACGCTAATAGCGTGCAACCCAGAAATGCATCTAACCTGCCTGAGCTTCAAAGTTCAGTTTTCCCCAGTTTCCCTGTCCGTTTGGCGAAAAGTAAAAAGGGGAACATTTTGCCTTGATCTCTTCTCTATAAAATAAATGAATCCATCCTTGTTTCCTTAGACACCAAAAGCATCTATTTCACTTCTTTATAGCAGTTTGGCAGTATAAGAAAAGAGTTAGTAGCTGGCAGGCAATGGAGTAGGAGTTTTCCTGTGGAGGCCTTCCATCCAATTCCTTCAGAAACGTCATCAGACATGACTATTATAAAACACATTTACTGGAGGGGCTAAATGCAGAAACAGGAGGGCAGACAGGGGATGCAATAGTCTAATCAAAGCGCTGTGATGTCAAATCTATTTATTGTCCATTGTCTTCATTCACAAGTGGAAGTGCTTTTGATGTTATGGACAAAACAGGATGTGATGACCTAATGTAAATAAGGTGCGAGTTTGCATTAGATGACTTGGGTGGATAAAACGCATTGCACGCATACGCTCGCCTGCACGGGAACGGGAGAAGAGAGCCATCAAAAGTGCCACTGTCTGCACAGATCAAAGCTCCACGCACACTCAGAGACACTATAATCCCACATTGCTCAATGGGCCCCTCTTCCTCCCAGACTGGGCTATTGCTAAGACGGGAAAAGCGGGGTTTGTGCAGGAGTCCACCCAGCGGACACGGCCGAGGGAAAACAGGATACAGCTGGCCAGCGTTGACGCCCGGGGGCCGACGCTGCCTCAGAACCCAGCCTCTGATCCTGCGAGGCGTCTTGGGTGGCTCGCCAGGTTTACACATTATGAATTCAAATCCATCTCACAACCTTTGCTGCACATCATACCCTCTTTTCTTCCATGTTTAGCGTACGTATATACGTGTAACAAGGCACAAGACACATCCGTTGACTCAAAGAGGGACAAGAGGGGGGAACACAGGAAAAAACTTGAGTCTATATACTTGCCATGAATAAGAACAAGCTGTGAAACTGCTAACCTTACCCACCCCCCGTCTCCCTCAACAGGGCTGATGGAAGCCACAGCAATGGTGGGTGTGTGGGCTTGTACTCACGGTTGTGCGTGGTGTTGTCCCAGTCCCAGGCCTCGACGATCAGTGTGTACGAACGCTGGAGAGAGATAAAAAGAAAGAGAAACAAGTCAAAAAGAGAGTTATGTGTACATTTTGACTGGAATACAAGACCATTTTCCTTCATGTTGCCAATGCAAGCCTGTGGAGTTTGTCAGTTTCTCTCCAGGTACGGCTAAATGAGAACTTTGCAGTCAGACCACAGGCAACCACATCACCATACTGCTGTCCAATGGCAACGCATGGTAAGGAGGATATTATTAAGCATTAGGATGCATGACTTGTACAACTAAGGCTGCACAATTAATTGTAACGTAATCCTAATACCCTGTTCGGTCCGTTTTAATCGAACCATGGCGTTTACTCCGTAAGTCTGGTTCGTTTGGAGAGGTGAGAACACGCGTTGGAACTCTGGTGCGGACCAAACAAGCGAACCATGGTCCTCCTGAAAAGTCGGGACTCGGTCCGTTTCCAAGTGAACCACGGTTCGGTTCACTTTAGGTGAGAACGTAAATCGGAATTAATATAGGACCTAATATAGGAAGCAAACCAAAATACAGAGCATTGTGGGTTGAAAACGGATGTTGACATCCGTTGACGCTGGCCGTTTCCCATAGCAACAACAAATATGGAGAAAGTGAAAGTGCCGGTGGAGAAATAGGACGTTGTAATCAGTGAATTTACGTTACTGTAACAGCGATCATAAAGGCAGTATGGATTATACCGGATATGTATTGGAAATATCTGGCAAGCCTTTGCTTGTTCCACAACATTGTCTGCTGGAAGTGCTAACCAGCTGATTACTGAGCTAGCAGCTGCTCAGCTAATGTCAGGTGACATTATCATTTCTCCTCACAAAAAGCGCTCCAGGCAGCAAAAACGGTATGTGTGAACAGCCCCTAATTCATGTAACGTTAAATAAATAGCCTACCTCACTCGTCTTCTGTGTAATAAGTACACAGAGAACATATCGTAGGCATCCATTAGGGCCCGCCTTCTCCTTCGGTACCCTCTTGTACGTCTCCTCTGAATTGTGTGAAGCAATCCTACATTGTTCACACATCTCGAGATGTGCTCATACTCCACTGTTCTTATTTGGTTGCAACACCAAATCATAATAATCAAAGCTACTATCGCAATCGCAATACGCTGCTGTTGCCCCATTGTTGTCCGTGACAATGTGATTGACAGGAAGTGATTTTCTCTCGGAAATGCTCTGTCCAATAGATGAACTGCATGTAGGACTGCGTGTCATTTGTTTATGTTGGTTCGCTTAACACAGGAGCGTGTGAACACTAACCGGACCTAATGAAAAAATGCAACAAAGTAGCAACTCATCCACTGATTCGGACCAAAGCAAACGGACTATAGGTGTGAAAGCGCCCTTACAGTGTGTTCATCTCTGCTCACATCTGTCATTTCATGCGAGTCGAGCAGAGCTGGCAGGAGAAATGACTCGCCTAGCGCTTCAAGTAGAGAATAGCCAAAACTCAAGCTGGCATTTTGTTAGTCCAAATGTCAAATAAGAATGGACACCACTACAGAGGCAAAGCCATCCTGAGTGTGAACACATTTCAAAACACAAAAAGTCATTTTCAAAGCCAAAAATGTATCATTTGGAAACCTTTACATTACAAACCAAATGGCATCAAAAAGCACAGATACTCCACAAGCTTTGCCTTTGAACTGTTGCCACACCACAAAGTAGAAGCAATCTATTCAATAATGTCAATAATCATCACTAAATCCAGTATGAGTGCGTTCAGGGCAAGGTTTCTGCACCGTCCTGTCCTTGATTACTCCCAGCTATACACACACACACACACACACACATCTACAGCAACACTTTACAGTGAGCCAACCCCATTTTGTTCCTAAATTCACTGAGACCAATTATCATAATTGTGTTCATAACATCAGGCAGAATAATTGAGATCATCATTTCAGCCATAATCACGCAACCCTGCTTCAAACATCAGCAGACACACACATACACACACACAGAGACAGAGGATGCAAAATCGATTCCACCGCTACTACTGACTCTCGTATGCTACTTGGCTCTCTTGCCTGGAGGTGTGCTTGAGTTACGCTGCCGATGAAACCCAATGTTTCAGAGATGGAGAGAGCAAGATATGGTAAGTAAAGCTGTGTGAGAGGCCAACAGAGGCTGGAGGACTGAGATACAGGGAGGCAAGGACACAACAGGACCACCTAAACCTAAAGGGCCGCTCCTCTGGATTTTTCATTATAGGAAGCTTCAGTTGAACCTACGACTACGACCACTACTAGCTACTAGCCAAGTAATGTTAGCTCCTGGGAAAATCAGATGCATTAGTAACAATGACAGTGATTCTCAGCTGACTAGATGTTATGTTTGGCCATTTTATGGTTCTCAGTCACAGTCCTCAGGATGCAGAGTCCTGTTGGTTTTCATTCTAGCCACCTAATAAAGGACTCATTTACACCTGTGATGCAAGGTGAATGCAATTAACTACCTGGTAGGATAGAAAACCCAACAGGCACTCCCAAGGACCACAACTGAAAACCACTGGTCTAGCTAACAAACAAGCTGACATTTCCTAAAAACACAAAACCAATCCAATGTATGACAAGTTATGGGAGGATTCCCAGTCAAAAACAGTACTGGAATTAACCATGTCTTTTCAATACTGTTAAGACGGCTGGGTCGTAAAGTTTAAAAATGCAATCAGCTCTTGCCACCCAAGAGCTGAGGACCTCCAATATGGCCGCCAGAAGGTACTTTATTGAGTCTTCTCTTTCCATGTCTCCTCTACTCAAAATCCCTCTCAGCTTTCCTCTCAAAAATAAACTAAAATTCTCAGAGAGTGGAGTGGACTTTGGAAAAAAAAACAGACTCAGCAGGTATGGCACGATGTCCATCAAGAAGGTCACTTTGACAACCAAGGACAAAGCCAGACAGAGCTCATCTCTCCCACAGCTAATATTGGCAGTGAGGTAAATCAGAAGCGTAAGGGGATTATCTTGTTTCACGCCATGTTATGCTTTTACAATTCACCGGAGAATACATCGTGCCCTGTGCTGACCACAGTTGCCCACTAATGTCTAATCCTTGTGTAGGAGAAAATACACATATGTAAAAAGGAAAGGACAGGGGAAAAAAACAGGGAGAGGGAGGAAAGCAATGAAGGACAGGAGGTTTATCAGAGGCAAATCAGCATGGTTTGATGGTTTCCTCAATTGGCCAGTGTCCAATTTGTGTTTGACTGCCAAAAGCACTACAGTCACTCAGATATCTGCCTATCTTTAGCTACACGTGTCTGAAAACAATGCTTCATTTTAATCCAGCTTTGATGATATGAAGTTGAATATGAAGTTGGACCGGTGGTTTGCATGGGGGAAAATCTCTTCTTGAACCAGCGGTACAATGCGACTCACCAGTCTGAATCTCAATATTGGCAGCCTCACTGATGGTACTAAAAATCAAAATATTATTTCAAAAAAAATGAACTATGGGATTCAGTGCATGTTCAGGCCCCCCCTATCTGTTTTTAAGTGTTTGCAATGATGTAACAAAACTTCACAGGTGACACCAGTTTGACTGCACGCACGCACACACACACACACACACAGAAGCTAACCAGGCTAACCAGCAGAGCAGGGGTAATCTAGCTGGTGTGCTGCAGGGCACACTGCTAGGCAACCAGCTGACCTAAATAGCACTCATTACGTCACCATCATGTCAGTGGCAGTTGTAGTAGCCGCGGCGTGACTGCCTGTGACCTCTACTGTAATGTCATTGATAGGACATTGCCCCGGGGCAGGTGGAAGGAAGGCAGAAGGGGGGACTTGTAGTAGAGGTGAGGGGAGAAATCACAAGGGAGGGGAGGGGGGTTGTTAAATGTGTGTTTGTGTGTGTGTGAGTGTGAGTGTGAGTGTGTCAGTGTGCGTTGTTGATCTGGGGGGGACCAACAAGCTGGTAGGCTGGTCGCTGCTGGGCTGCGGGATTAAGTAGGCTTGTCTGGCTGTGGGTGGTGGTGGGAGGAAGGGGAGGGGGGGGGGGGGTGTTGTTGTGGAAGACCACGGGTGAGAGGAGAGAAGGGGATGGAGGATGACGGGATAGGGTGAGCTGTAGGGCTCGGGGTACGGGATAAGGGGTACGGCTGAAAACGATGAGAAGACGAAGACGCCGGGGGGAGAGAGAGAGACGGTCGGGAGCTCGAGACGAGAAGGGAAGGATGGGAAGAGGAACGGGCCGGTTAGGGTAGAGGAGGTAAAGGAGAGGAAGAGGATGGGGTGGAGTTTGGGTTTGGGGAAGGGAAGGGAAGGGAAGGGAAGGGAAGGCAGGCTGCGGGGTGAAGATTGCGCTCCCGCCGCTGCCGGTTGCTCAGACGCACAACAGATGCAGCCTCGCCAAAGATGGATTATTTGACATGAACGTGGATCATCCCACGACATGCAGCGCGGCTTCTGACCTTTCCACCCATCCCCCCCCCCCCCCACAAAAGGGTGGGCCGGCTTGTCCCCAGTCTGAGCATGTGGGTGGGTGTGAGTCCATGCGTGAGAGAAGAACCGATGTTAGTGGGGAATGTGTGTGTGTGTGTTAGTCATAGGCGGATCTTTAAATGTTGCGCATCTGGGGATGGGATGCGAGGTGATGTCTGCACGCACGTTATGTGAGCGAATCAAGTGCTAAAAGAGGGGGAAAAAAAGTGGCCATATTGTGACCTGGGCCTATTGGGATTTCCATTTGCCCGAAAACCCAGACATGCCTGCACGCCGACGTCCTGTATGCGTTTGGGTAAACAGTCCCTGGGTGTGAAATGTGTGCTGGGGCTGAGCGAAGCCGTGGACCAGTCTGGTTTCCCACAGACCATCCCAGTCTGTGATTAGCTGGATTAAGTGACAGCTGCCCAAATGGCTGGAGCGAGATAGATGGATGGGTCGGGAAGGGGGGGGGGGATAAAGGGGAGGAGTGGGGGGAGGGAAGGGGAAGAGGCTACTGAACAAAGACCCTTGTCCCAACACCGCAATTCACCCCCCCCCCCCCCGTCCCAACCAAAACCCCTGTCCGTTGGAGAGACCCCGTCAGCACGGGGACAATTAGTGTCAGCGTGTGTGCTTGTTAAGCCAAGTCGGGACAGTTGCGTGGGCGAAGTCGGACAATGTCGCCAGTGGTTTTCACACCAAGTCCTAATCTTGCGTCCGACTGTGCTACACTGCTACAAAAAAAAAAAAAATTGCAATAACCCACCCACCCCAAAACACAGATAGATCACCCACACACACACAAGACCAAATGAAATACTCCAAAGCAAGACCATGAAGAATCCTTGGGGTATGTCCCCTGTCACAGTCAAATCTCCCAAACCCTACCCGGCCCTTCCCCTAATGGATTAGAGGATTTACTCAGAGAAATCCTAGTTTTTCGAAGCCAAGAAGGGGGGGGGGGGGGGCATGTTGAAAAAAAAAAATAGATGTTTATATGTCATATGTTTATACGTGAATCTGCGTGTTTGACGTGATGCAAAGCGGCGTCCAAAACTAGACCCGAATCCCTTCATTGGCCACCGTGGGAGCGCAGGTAGACTTTAGGTCAGGAGATTCATTGGGTTAAAAAAAAAAAAAAAAGACTTGTGAAGGCAGAGGACGGTGGAGGACGTGGTGGGGGAGGGAGTCTGGGGAGAGCCACAGGTATGGGTTCCCACGCCAGACGACGAGGGGGTGGGTGGAGAGAGAGAGGGGGATTGGAAGGTGGCCATTTAAATAAAGAGGGACTGGGAAACAGAAGAGAGGTTGCAGTGGGGAGTGGAAGCTGGGGCAGGTTGGGGTCACTAAGCATGGATCTGCACACTTCGTTTCAAAAGAAGGGGTCAGCTCCGTCTGTGTGTGTGTGTGTGTGGTGTTTGCCTTCTAAGAACACTAAGAATGCGAGATCCAAGCCTAGTGTGTAATCCAGTGTGAGATCCTAGTTTGTCAGCAATTCAGTTCAGTTTCTCTCATTTCTGCTGCTGAGGAAAGATTTTACCTTCTCAAATGCTGATTTTGGACTGTGAGAATTAGTCCAAGCAGTGGTTTTCTGTTACCTTTCCTTTATGCGATGGACCACCATACTATGAAAAGGCAAAAATGTCTACTGCTTGGTCCCAATCCTAGGAAGTTTTTCCTCATAGACTGCAACCAAGAGCCATTTCAAGTACTGTTTCCCTTGTCATTGGGAGGTGAACTGAATGCCCGGTACCTTCTGCGCCTCCCCGTCCTCAGCTCCGTGGGGAGTTCCGTTGACAGCTCCTGATTTATTGCCCTCTGAGGGACATGAGGTCGTCTCGATTCATCCCGTGGCCAGTAATCGCTGCATGTAATCTTCATTAATCTGTGATGTCAATCCCAGCTTTTGGTTTTACTAGGGCTGAGTCTACGCTATTCCAGCAAGGGCATCCGGCAATGCCATCTCGCCAAACCCGCAAGGTGCCTCAAGTGCCTTCTGACACCAGCGATGGCATCTTTCTAGAATAACTAATGGCTGCATGCTGGGCTAATAACGGTTACACCCTTTATCATGCATGTTAATGTTCATGGACATAAATGAATGATACCCAGGTAACACAGATGTGCATAATGAGAGTCTGACCCCATCCTGTGTGCCTTAATTATGGCTGCAACAATTCCTCAATGTCATCCCATTATGTTGACTATGTCAATTTGTTGATTTTTTTATTGAACATGACTATGGCAAGCCCAAGCCTTATGTGTAAGTATCCGGATTCCATTCAAGTATGGGAATAAACAGAAAACCAATAATATGGTGCTTAGTTCACTGCAAAGTTGCAGTGGCAGACTACAGCAGTGGTTCTCAACCTTTTTCATATCAAGGACCCCTAATTTAGTCCACATTAGGGCCACGGACTCCCATTTGATGAGATTTTGTCTTTCGAACCCAAATCTGAGAATATTAGTATTGTTAGATATGATTTTGTCCAGAATTCCATGACTATCTGCATTGTAGGTAGAGAGATAACAGTGATACTATGATCAAAATAGTAATTCTTCTACATTCTCTAATTGTTACAGCTTCTTAGCTTCTTGTAAATGAAATAATGCTGAAGTTGAACAATTCATCAATTTGCTGGGGACCCTCTGGAACCCCCTCAAGGACCCCTGGTGGTCCCCGGACCCCACGTTGAGAACCACTGGACTACAGCACTAACTACCATCCACCAACAGCTGAAATCCAAAACAAAAAAGAGCAAAAACACAAAGCACATGACAGTACAGGAGCATGGCAAATGTTAGTCAAACTAGGGGAGCCCACTAGCTAAAAAGCTAGGAAACCTGGCATATTCATATTGCAAGGAAATCTTGCCATTTGCTAGGTTATTAGCCATGCTGCAGGTCTCAGATGAAACGTTGAATAAGTTTACATACTGATAGTGCAAGTTTTCCAGGAATGCAAATTCTTAGGTAGCTGCCTCGTGATTCCCAGTCTGCCTTGTAAATCATAGAGATGTGGCCGGTACTTATGTGTCTTAACTCGAGCAATAATATTTAGTATGTAGTTTGATTATAATGACATATTCCACATGAAAACTATGTTAACATGGTAAAATTATATTAACATTGAAATGTCCAATTACATTACTTACTGTAATCATTTAGACTAACTGGTAACAAAATAATTACTTGCAGCATAACTCTTAATGATGGTGAGTATCATTAATGAATGGGGCAGAGAACAGGCTGAGTGTCAGCAAAGTCTAGACACTGGATGTGATTACTACCGGGGAGGATACACAGAGAAAAGGATTGGGAGGGTGGGTGGGGGTGGGCTGTGAGAGTCCCTCTCCCAAACGAGGGGAAGAAGAAGATGAGAGCTGAACCACCAGCCACCCCTGGAGCCGTCCTCTCCTCCCCCAGCTGCACACAAAAGGTCCCGACAGTGGGTGCTACCTTGGGGGTGCTGGTGGTGGGGGGGCAGCAGCATTGATGCTTGTGCTTAACACCCATCTTCAGTGCTGCCAATAAGTGGCCAAGAGCACTCACGGACATAAAAGCACTTCAGCAGATAGTGAGGACTTGAATATGAATCTCTCCAGCTTCCAGCTCCTCCATCCGTTCAAAAGCAAGGACAAAAGACTTAGTGACAAATTCCCTACACGTCTCCTATATTTTGGTATGACTTGGCATCAAAATACTTGGTCCGGTATATCGTAGGGTAAAACTACGGTATCATGACATCTCTACCTTGGAGTTGGAGCTGAACTCCCACCTCCGACACACGGACCCAGATGCTCCAGCCAAAGAGTCTGCATCCTGTGCCAGATGCCGCCTGACTACGGTAGTGCCGTTATCGGACACTCTCCTGAGACAAAGCCCCACCTTGCACCGCCCTGTCAGTGACCCTTCTTGCCAACAAGCTGTCCTTGAAGTGAGACAACAAGACAACAGTCTCCACCCGATGTGCAGACCCCTGCTCACAGACACAAGCATACACCAAGGATAGTGGTTCTCGACCCTGTGCCAAGCTGAACTGGCTCATCTCCTTTAAAGCAGTGGTCTTCAAGTGTGTGCCATCAAGGCCCCAGAGTACGCTGGTTTTCATTCCAGCCAAACACTATGCCAGGAGATTTCACTGATTTGCACAACTTCAACCCGAGAGAAAGAAGTAATCAGTGAAATCAGCTGGTGCCGTGCATGGTTGGAATGAAACCCTGCAGACTATTGGGCCTCGATGGGATACAGTGTAGAACCATTGACCTAGGACTCATAAAGCATTGCGAGACAACGTGGATTCAACTAGGTTCTGGGTTTGAGGAAGTGCCAGTTGGAGGAGACAGGACTACATAATGGCAATAAATTCAAACTATAGCTCTGCTGGGCAGGGAGGTGGAGGGGCGGGAGTTCTGGACACAGTTGCTTACTAGAGCAGTGTGCCAAGAGACGTCGCACTGAAGGCAAGGCACTTGGCTGGCTGGCCTACACACCGACTGTGTACACACACACGGCCCATTGAGCATGCTGCTACTATGCCAACAGGGTCATTTACCATGCACTTCCAATACAACAAACCCCTCCCCTCCGGGTGCTAATTAACCAGCATGATCTAAGACTATGCAACCCAACATGCAAAACAAACACACTCACACTTGCATAGAAGGAACAAATCAATGTAAATGTGATACAGTGATATGTCCAACTAGGCGTACACTAGTTTATTGCTCATTAAAGTCAAAAACCAATGTAGGCTACAAAGTGGTTGCAGACAGGGAGGGAGAGTATATGGCAACCTGCCAACCAACCATAGTGCTATGACTGAAGAGTTCATCTGAGAATAGTGACACGAGTCTGGCAGTCACAGTAGTAGCATGTCAGCATAATTGTGTGTGCTGAAAAACGTGATGCACAACTTTTGATGCCCGCTTTCTCTTTCTAGTCACACTGAAGCCAAATCCATGACTCGCGGCTAAAACTTACAAGCAAGACAAGACAAAACTTACAAACAATGACAAGATCTTGGCCAGTGTTTCAAACTGCCACCTACACATGCCCAGGTGTTTATTCACCCAAGAACTCGGCTACCGCAGCAACAGACCTGCTTCAACACATTAACTAGGCTAATTCCTGATCCAAAGCAACAGGCGGGCCTGGCTGGAGAGCAACAGAGCACCGCTTCCAGCCGAGTCCCATTATCATTTCAAACAGGTTCAACAGTACAGTGACAATTTAACTGCCCATGTAATGACATGCTTTAATTACCCCCGCAAGGAGCCTCCAGCACCTGCACACCATTCATCTAACAAGAGACAGGGGACGCAATGGGCCACAGCAACATGCGCATATATTTAAACAGACGGATAAATACGGAGCGACAATGGCAGCATGCACACAAAGAGACACAGCTACATATCAGCTACACATGTAAAAGTTATGGACATAGCCTGCTTCAAGCACCACTTTGAGTTATTTGTTTCAGTCTTTGGCTGTATGATTGTTGTTTCTAATGCATTCTCTAGAGAGCTTTCCCAGACACCAGAAAAACTTTGATCGGTGTGACCTGGGCCAATAGCGTGATCTGGGCCAATAGTTTGAAAAAAAAGTGTGATGTGGCCTTTTACTTTGAGAAACAGCAGCACAATTCCTATAAACCCTTCCCGTTACAGAGGTTGCTACTTGCCCCACTTCCCCCTTTTGTTGCTCTGATCTGTTTTGAAGAGCGAGAGGAAGGATAAGAGCCGATAACAGCCTTGATAACAGTAGATATGCATTCAGGCCAGGTAAGCTAAAGTTGAAACCATACAGTTACAATAGTGGAACTGGAAAAAAGTTGTGTATTACACGCAGATAAAAAAAAAAGGTTTTTGTTTTGTGCCGTAAAACAACTTCCCTTCGTGCTGTAAAGCAACACAGCAGATTTCCCTCCAAATTCAACCTGGTGGCACACAATGTCAAAACGCAGCGCAGAGGCTGGTAGAGGCTGCCAATCTTCTCAATGATGGTCTTGTTTGTTTACAGTAATTGCACTAATGCCTCGAAATGAATGTGTTAATGATTTAGCGCCTTTAAAAACTACTCAGGCAGCTCCACATATTCACTTCCCCCCTCCACTGTGTTGCCAGCAGCCAGTCATTCACATGGGATCTGCCGTCCCAGCATGTTGTCGGAGGTGTCCTGGGGGAACATTTTGTCAAATTCAATCTTTTCATGTCTATTTTTACTTCAGTTGTAACGAAACGCGTGCATTTTGTCGTCGCCTAAAAAATAATTAACAACTTACAGGTGTTTTTAACCACAGTACAAGTTTGCTTGTACTCAATAGAGCCTGGGCAAAAGCTTCACCGCCTACCTTGGTTTTAAAAGCACCGGAGGCAGATGATCTTGTTGTTGGTACATAAAGCACATGTCTGATGATATGTTTTGATGGAAGAGAGGAAACTGAACTTGACACATGAATAAAAATTACAGGCTAATTGATCACTGAATATATATTAGACCACCACAGGGGCATCTACACCATCACTCAGCACACCATGTTCTACTATAACAGACACAACACATGCAGACCCCCGTCTCCAAATCTCTAGAGTATCTTCAACGCGATTACCGCCATTATGAGTGGCTCCGGGCCGTTTCCCTCATCGTTACGGCTGTGTGAAAGTGGGCATATGCTCACCAATTTTACTTAAGTCATCAAAATCAATAGCCACTCAAGTCTCTCCCACCCCCCCTGCTAGGGACCAAATCAAACAGACCCTTATTACGGTTCCTCCATACAATCTGTCACACTACACATTTGAAAGAGAGTTCAAATCTTGCCATCCACCCATAGGCTACTGCCTGAAAAGCATAGCTATCCAGAGCTATCACATTGAAAAACATGCATAGGCGACACTGAATAATATCTTAGGCAGAGCAGCCTGCAGTGTTAAATGTCCAAAAACACACACACTGACAGCCTCAGCAGAGGGTGACAATGACAGACCATGCTCTATTCATTAGGCCAGGCTTAGACTACAATGCAGAAAAATAATTGGAACATACATAATTTAACATCATGAAAAAAGTCACAAATTGCCAAGCATAACAGTGACGGTAACACTGCCAGTGTGCTGTAATCTACACTTTGGGTAAACCAGGTGCCAAGATACTGCAGTGTGCAATGTGTCATGTCAATACACCTTTCAGCATCTTTATACTAGGTCTTTATCATCCATCACTTATGCTATCCTATTTTTTAAATGGCACTACAGAGAGTATAAATGCACCTATGAAAATTTTCCATAGTCTACTCCAAATAATTTGCCTGCACTGGCTGGCTGGCAACAGCCAGCTTGGAAAGTGCAAGGTCAGGGCGTTTTCTTATGGGAAGGCTCCCATGATGGCACATGACAATTTGAATGTTGGTTTAGACATTCAAAAATGATCATGCCACTGCATCTCTGAGCCTATAGGAAGACCAGCTTCCAGAACCGTGTGCCTCTGCTATGGGTTTGGTGTGGGATGATGTTGTCAATTCATCAAGTATTCATTCTACAGTGAAATCAGACATTCACAAAGTTGGGTTTGACATTATTAAAGGTAGATGGCTTCATCATATTATGGCGGTTCAATGTAAATGCAATTTGCAAAGGATTTGTTGTGTATAAGTCACGTGATCATTCTGAATGTCGACACAGTTGTCATAAAAGTCAATGAAAATCAGCTTACTGTTTGAGGTCGATCGCTTATGGCCTTTTGAGGACCAAGTATTGTTTTTAGTTTAGTTTTAATCTAGTTTAGTTGGTTTATCTAGTTGTCAATACAAAACATTTTTTCCACATTATATCCGTATTTTACTAGGCCTCCCAAAATGACAGGTCAGCCTTGAAACAAACAACGCTGAACAAACACCATAACACCGATCTGTTTAATATTTAGAGCGCAGAGTTGGAGTTAGGACGGGGGGTGACGGGGTTCAGTCCACATCGGCTTCCACGAGGCTGGGAGCGGGCAGCTGTCCAGGTCAGACAGTCAATACTACACTGCATCTTTGTTGGTGAGCGAAGCAACAACACAGATGACTGGCGGACTCGTAACCTCTGATGGCACAAAACGGACAGTGTCTGTGGGGGGGGGAAGGCCTTACCGGTAAGTAATGGCGGCGGTGGACGGGAACTAACTTTCTTCCCTTTCCTTCAACTTCTTTGACTAGAAGCGCGACTAAAGCACCTGCTTTTTGGATCAAGCAATCACAAGTCATGTTAGTTGATCTTCTTCAGTTATGTCACTCTCGCTGATGAATAAACTGGACGTTGAAATCATTTACCACCCGGTTAGTAATTAAGCTGTAGCTTTGATGTTATTCTGAGAACACACCAACGACTGTCACCTGACCACAGATCTCAGCTACAGCACTTTGTGGGAAAGATTACATTTTACCATCCAAGATCCCGCCCACCTTCTACCTTATATCAGAATATCAGAGATGGGTGCAGAGCAAAGGCCGTCTGATGCGTAGGTAGAACTTCTCTGACCTCGTCCTACAGCTTCAAGCGCATCGACTGTGTGCAGGATGGGGCTGGGAAGCAGACAAAAGCAATGGAGGCGACTCTAGAAACTTGTGATGCTGTAAGGTTGACTTTTTCCTCCTTCTTGATACATCAAGATCAATAAAACTCTTCAAATACAGCTATACGCTTGCTTTTTGGTTTTTGCATCCTCTAGACTTCAAGAACTCCCAACAACGTGGTTTGAGAATGTCCGAATGTTCTAGAAAAAAAACAACTTGACTGCACAATGATTCAGACTTGTACTTCTTAAGAGTCACACTGCAAACCTGGCAACCTGAACAAAATGTGCTACTCAGAAACATTTCTTTCCAAACACCATTCCAGACATGCTTCATATTTACAGTTTGTAGTTAGACCAAAGATGAGGGTGAGTCCAGTCCCCAGGGCTTTGGAATGGGCAGCTCCACACATTCACTGCAACCTAAAAAGTACAAACACCAGACCCCAAGTGCCCCTCGAACACAGTCAGAGCAAGCACTCTTAGAAAATACCAACTCTTTGACTCGGGAGCCCTGGTCGACCGGCTAATTGCGTAATCAATATTGAAAATCAGCTGAATCACAGGTGAGACTCCGATGAGTGGCTTTCCACACAGCGTCCCCGGGGCAAAAAAAAAGAGGAGGGATGGGGGAGGGAGCCACGGCAACGGAGGATAATTGTTTACTAGAGGCCTATCTAGCCGTCTCCTAGCAACGGCCCTGGCAAGCTCCCTATCAGGTGTGGCTAACCATGGCAGTCTCTGTTAGCCTTGGGCTCTGTGTGTTTGTATGAGAGAGAGTGAGAGAGAGAGAGAAAGACATAATCGAAAGTATTGACTAGCAGAGAAGGCAAAGAGGACATGTACAACCAAGACAAAGTGCTTGAGTGGGTAGCCATGTCCCAATCCTTACTTCATTCTAGCATTTCTTAATACTTGGGCTATATTCACACTGTAGCTGAAAGTGTCCCAATTCCTTTTTTCTCTCAAATGTGACACAGATCTGATGCTTTCCAATCACTGTGAACAACAAAAAGCTGCACAGAGTTGTATTTTGGCCAATACTAATTTGACAAATAATTGACAACATAATTTTGGCACCGCGGCACCTTGGCTGAGCACAGTGTTAGCCTGGAGGACAACCAGAGACAACAATGGAAAGAAAGCCAAATAGCTGACTCGACTGGTATTTGGAGAGACGGCTCAGTTCAGTCAAAACCCCCCAAAAAAAGGTACATACTGAAACCGGAATGAGCTCAACAACCGAGAGAAACGTCGGCTCGGAAACGGATGTGACGTCTTTCGTTATTGGGTGACGGATACGGGCTACATCCTAGAACAGATACCAACAGTCACAAAATGAATAAAACAAAAGCAAGATATGAACAAAGCAATTCAGAATTGAGGATGTGGTCAGCGGCTCCTCAAGTGGTTTCATATCCTGCTTTCATGGACCCCAAACAGACCCCCCATTTAATAAGATTTTGTCCCAGTGACCCATATGGGAAGATTCGTTGTTGATTTAGTATTTAATTGTAAAACTGCACATGGGGAGATAATAGCAGCGAGAGTGAAACCTATGATTATACTCTCTCCAATTTGGATAATCTCCAGTGAATTCAATTATAGTGAAATTAAAAGTATTCTTCATTGAGCTGGGAAACCCCTGGAACCCCTGGAGGGCCCCGAACCCCCACTTTGAGAACCACAGACCTTTAATGAAACGCTCTACAGTAGGCACGGTGACACCCCAGACGAGAGAGCGCGACAATAACAGTGAGCGTGTCACGAGCACGTGGCTCCTGCACAGCCGAGCCAGCGGCATTCAAATTCTTTGGGCGTGTTCCAGTGAAAACAACCTTTAAGCGGGTCTGCGCAGATTACCACGTCGCTTTCAAGTCGATGAGATTCTACACGCTCCCGACTCACTGTACCCTTCGTTGCTTGATCAAAGATGTACTCCGAGAGCTCCGCTTTGTGTTTACGGGAATACAGACGCTACAACTGTGTCGATCGCCTAAAGAGATAAGGTGTTAGATAAGACATTCACACAGGATGCTATCAAAATTCTTCAAAATGGGTCTAGCTTCGGAAGTAACGCTTATGTTTCATGCTTCGCTTGGAGCAGAGCAACTAGAAGCCCGGCTGAACCCATGCACGCATTTACTATGTTGCCGGGAAAGGAGGTGCGACACGTCCCATCCCAAGTTCAGAAGAGATAGAGTTACAGGCAGGCTCACATCAAAACGGACGTCCGGTTGATGTAGCTGCAGGGGGAGGGAGGGAGAGAGGCAGAGAGAGAGAGAGAGAGAGAAATTCCACCAGCAATTTCATTAGCGATCAAATGGAAGTAAGACGTGTCTCTCTCTCTCTCTCTCTCCGGAACTGCAGACACAGCATGGGCCAACAAAATGGAAACTCAATCAGGCCGGGCTAGAGGAGGCCTTAACTTGGTCAGCCGGCTGCTGGACTGGGTTGAAAGCGTCTAGATCCGTTCCATAGGTCCACATAGCCTGACACTAAGCATTGCCCTTAATGCTTAAGGATATTACTACATAGCTAGACAAAACCATAAAAGATGATCCATAATATTGCATAGGTTTCCAGCTATCAAAAGCAGGTTTTGCTTCTAAACTATTGCTTTTATTTCCATTGGGTCAAGTCCAAATACTGATTTCTCCTTTAACCCAAACCCTAACCATTACCTGAATCTTACCTACCTTAAAAAACTGAACTATTTCATTGCATCCCTTCGCTGCGAAACAATTTCCCTCAACTTGAGAAAGCTTGAATTTCAATATCAAACCTCTTAACACAACACTATATCCCTTCAGCAGGGAAAGACAAAAAGCAGTGTGCGCCTACTGTAAAGTCAAAACAGCAGAAAAAGAAAAAAGTAGTGTAGGCTGAGCTCAGAGGTGGCAGCACCAGCATCAGCAGTCGGTCTCTTCACTGGCATGCTGACAAGACAAGCCGGAGCTAGAAAACACCCTCCAGGAGCAATAAGGAGGAGGATTTCCAAAGAACAGATCAGCATCGGGAAATCGGAGTACTGCACACCTGCAACAATAATCATCATCATCATCATCATCATCACTGGTGTGCTGATGTCTCCGCTTCCTCGTGACGTACAAGCAGCCTCCCCTGAAACTGCAAGACGATTTGCACTGTGCCGGCCCGACTACAGCGCTAAGGAGGCGGGAGATGAAAAGCCCTCTTTATGAGAATTGCGTAAGTGCTACTTTAGCAAATTAAAAAAGGAAGCAAGGGCTACGTTCACAGCTCAAGCCCTCGCGCTCAATTCCGGATCGCTGCTCGTATCTGATTTTCTTTTTTTTGGAATTGAAAGCGTTGTCGAAAAATGATAACAATCAACACCGAAAGACGTCACGTCCGTTTTTGTCTGGCTCTTGTTCTGAACACATTTCAGTTACAGTAAGAGCCTGAGTTTTGACTGAATTGAGGCGTCTCCCCAAATACCAATCAAGTCGCCAATCTTGCTTTCTTTCCATTGTTGTGTCTCTTTTGTCCTCCATACCAAAGCTGGCTCAGCCAAGCTGCCATGGTGGCAGGATTGTGCCGATTGTCTCAGGTGATTGACATACGATTTACTTATTGCCATGGCAAAGATGATAATTTCCGATTTGAGTGTCCAAATACAAGTCGCATGTAGGTCTCATGCCTCAGGATCTGATTTTGTAACACCATGTCAGAATTAGAAAAAAAAAAATGTGACTTCATGCAGCTTTTTGCCGTTCACACCAATTAGAAAACATCAGATCTGTGCCACATGTGACAGGGGGAAAAAAATTAGAATTGGCACACTTTCAGCTGCAGTGTGAACATAACCAGAGTGTTCCCCTGAAGCACAGCCAGTATTCCTACGACCTTAATACATGACTTTCAGTTTTAGAGGGTTGCTAAAGCCGGGACGGGGATGACGGAGGAGTCCAGCCCCCCTGCCGGCTTCCACGGGGCTCGAAGTGGGCTGCCGGCCAGATCAGACAGTCAATACTACACTGCATCTTTGTTCCTTCAGTGAGCAAAGCGACAACGCCACAGCCAGTGACCCTGCAGGCTTGTTGTGACATCTGGCACTGGAATAGTGCACCGCTATCAGCCCGGGCCACTTAGCAGAAAGACAACACACCAGAATAGGCCTCTTCACCTCTGTCTTGAGGTGTTAAAAGTCAGTACGTCGAATGAGAGACTTCTTCTGATGGATGTATGACACTTTCTCTATGTAGCTGGAAGAAAAGCCACCAAACACACAAAGACAAATCCCTGAATCAGCCTTGTGTACTCTACAAATATAAAAAAAAATTGTAATAAAAGTCAGTCATCAGAGCATCTAAATTTGAGGAAACTTAACTTGCTGCCTCCCGATGTGAGGAAATATCTTTGGCAAGTGTCCCCAGACAGACAAATATAAAAAAATATAATAATCGGGTAGGGGCCATCCAGTTTAAGTGGCACCCTAATAAGATGCTCTGTGCAGTAATGGGGTCAAGGGTCAACTTCATTATCTTCAAAACCCTTGGTCAAGTACTGCTGATGTTTTCCTTCAAAATAACATGGCAAGTGGCTTATATTCTGCACAACATGACAGCTTACAATGCAAACACAGTCCAATTTCATTCGCCCACCTCCAGCACAACCACCATGTTAGATATCCTAATAAAAACATGCAGCATTATAGGTCCATTTGACAATATCTGAAGTCCTAAAAAAACTACTAAACTCGCTAACATGGCGGTCAAACCTTGTACACCTTCTTTGTGCTTAATCCATCAGCTATCACTCATCCACGGTCAGACAAGCTTAATTGCCCTGGAGGGGCCACCAGGGGCCACCTGGCACCCGGCAGCAGGAGAGGAGGGGGAGAGAGAGAGGTGTCAAAAACAGCCAGCTCTACACACCCAACCACTGCCTGGAGGCATCCTTCACCTTAGCCTTATTAACAGCACATCTTCCACACTGCTTCACAAGGCTCAAAGCGAAATGTGACTCACTTTAAGTTATAATAGAGGATTAATAGGCCCAAAGGTGCATTCATCGACACATACACCTAGGATGTAGCCTTCATGGAAAATTTGGCAGTTTAATGTTGCCCTGCATAACGGCTAACGTTACATACCTCGTAGAACATGACTTATGACCTTATAAAAATCGGTAGGAGTAACTCTTCCATTCGGCATGCTTTCAATACACAAACCAGCACTTCTGTCCACAAAATATCGACTTTTAGAATTGGTTCGCGTGGTATTTTCGCAATCTTCCTCTGCCAGAGTAGGCTACACCGTAGTTGGCGGTAGCGAGCAGTGTGAATCAATTCTTAAAGTTGGAATTTTATTGAACTAAGCGCTGCTTGGTGGGTCATATGCACGCCGAATTTACCACAAGACACTAGTGAATCAGAAAATGTCTTAAGTCATGTTCTACAAGGTATGAAAGTTTGGTATAACCTTGTCTCCGTACGAGAGAGGGAACGAGGCTCCCCCTCTCCTCTCTAAACTCAGCTAGGGTCTACATATCAAAGCATTTCCCCCGGTCTAATTAGCCTATCATGGCCTTGGCAGGTGCATGCTGGTGGGTTGGAACAAAGCCAACCTCATATATCAAGGCAACTTTAAAAGAAGAGCCAGATGACACTGCGAACCACTGTAGCTGCAATTGGATCCTTATGGAACATGCAATCATTTACCCCATGATAGGTGCCATTCTCGTATGTCGAGAATGTCACGCCGAACTCCATTAAAAATCTGGCACTTTAATGCGGTCTACCTTCATTGCAAAGATACATCCACAGGAGAACGTTACTTGAGACCTTTAACGATTCCTTGGCGTCTTTTGGTAAATTCGGCTAACATATGACCCATCAAGCAGCAGTTTATTTGAATAAAATTTCAACTTTTATAACTGCTTCGCAACTGACTGCCACTGTGTATTTTGATGGAAGGTTGTTGGAATAACAGCCAAACCAGTTATAAAAGTGTAATTTTTTTTATCGAAATAAGTGCTGCTTGGTGTATTGGATGAATGCCGAATTGAAGAGTGGCTCCTAACCATGATTAAAAGGTTTTAAGTCCTGCTCTAGCGGGTGTGTATATTTGCCGATACGCAAACCAACATTATAACGCCTGGTTTTTAAATGGGGTTTGGCGTTTTCCTCTTTCCCCATACAAGAGGGGGGCAGCAATCACTCTTCTTATAAAGCCTTAATTGGAGCAGGGAAGCACACTCACCGGCCACGCAAACTGGAAGGGGATCAAAATCTTGCCAGCCTCGTCGATTTTATTGGGGTTATTCTTTGCACTTTTAAAATAAAACGTATTTCCACCGAGAACTTGTGTAGATCCAACTCCGTAGATGCAGGGGCCGGTCGTGGTGACCTCGGTCTGGTACTCCTTTAGACAGATTTTGAAGTAAGTGTCGCACTCGTCTCGAATACAGCGCAGGTCCTGGGGGCTCCTGGAGCCGTCGCAGCACTCCCCGTCCGCCAACTCGCCGTTTACATTCTCCACGGTGATCAGCTGCAGCTCGAAATAGCCAGTTGACTGGGACACCTAAAAATAACATTAAAAAAAGAAAGACAAAATATATTTATACGCAGGCACTATATTGACAGACTACACACGCATTCAGTACTCAAATTGGTGCGTAACAGTGGCTGACTCCAAGATGTGGGCTATCTCAGATGGGGCAGCTATTCCAAAATAATTTGTTGCATCATGAATTGGACCATGCGCTAAAAACCCATATGCAGTTTAATAGGCTACGATTTCAGACAATTACTCTCAGACAGGAGGAGGTGGAAATGAACCGCTGCAGCAGGCAATTGATGCAATGCAACTTCCAACTTCTTGGTGCAGGCCTAATTCCACACACCAAAAAAAAAAAAAAATCAAAAAAAAAACGTGTAGGGTTGAAGCATTACAACAAAATGGAAGAGTAGCCTATATTAATTGCTCAGACTTCAGTCTTGTCATGGTAACATGATCACATGCTCCACAACTGACGGCTACGTAATTCAATTATCGATTAATGTGATGCGAATATGCAACGCTGGGGAGCAAATACATCTGCCCACGCCCACCAACTTTTGACATTGACTATTTTAAACATTGATCTTATTTCATGTGGCGCAAATTCAAACAAACGGGAGCCCTCTTACCTCCGTCCATAACGTCAACAGCAGGCACACTATTGGGAGGCAATTCCTAATCCTGGTGCGATTCCACATGCCTCCGATTAATTAGAGTGACATAGAGGGGGGGGAGAAGCGATAAGAAACGACAAACAGCCGCGGACCGGCGACTAGTTCCCCCTCTCCTGACATGCAAAAAAAATAAAAATAAATAAATAATAATAATTCACATGCGTGGTTTTTTGGGTTTCCAGCGTATGTGTCCAGAATTCACCGAGACATTACATGCGCGTCGGTCGGAGCGGGGCGGCGGATTGCAGCGTAGTGATGGTCCACGCACAGGAGTGTCCCTCCGTCAAATCTCTCCACACAGCAACTGAGATGTTTCGCAGCCACAGCCTGAGGAGAGGATGTCTGCTTTGATTGGCAGCTCCGCAAACCACTTACAAATTGGCCTGCGGGCAGTCTCTGAGCCAACCGGATTAAAGGGGGCGGACAATATAACCCCCCCCCCCCCTCCTCCTCCCCTCCTCCTCCTCCTCTCCCTCCTCTCCTCTCCTTCTCCTCCTCCGCCTCCCCAAAAACTTGAATTATATCGGGGTTTTTTTTTGTTTTTTTTTTTGAAATACTGGGCTTCGTTTGGACTAAAACCGCATTACAGCATGCAAATTGAAACAGATGTCGAAATTAATTAAACGCGCCCGGTACAGATATTATGATGCATGGGTGTTATTGCAAATTATAGGACCTTATCGGCGTAGGTTGGAATTTAATTATAGGTTTAATTAGGCAAGGCAACACAATTGGCTCGGATCAGATCATTGACAACCCTAAGACATGGCAAAGTCCCTGCATTTAATATCATTTCCCATATCTTAGGGTTTCAATGATCTGATATGTAAATCGACTAATCTAAATGTATGTAAATGGAGCAATGATTGATATGATATTATTATTCGGTCACTGTGATAAATTATTAGAAATAGGTCACCAAACTATCAGCTATTGGGAACATTGGTCCTGAATGATCCCTGTTGTGTTTTTTTAGATGTTGAATCCAAATATATGTTCTTGCCATTTTTTGCTTGATCTTTGCTAAAATAAATAATAATAAATAATAATGAAAAGACTCACTTATGCTAAGGTATGGTAAGTGCCACACCTTGCCATACCCACTTGACGCCCATATTAGGTCAATATAAACACCAATTAATACAGCTCTAATGAAGTATGTTTATTAATCACTTAATCGGCTACTGCGTGATGGGATGGGGGGTTTAAAGGTGAGATTGCCCCTATAAGCCCTGATGCAACTCGCATACCACTTTTTCCATAACAAGGCTTGGTCTGCTGGGTGAATCCAGCCGGCCAGCAGTTCACCATGGTGCACTACAGTACTGTATATTCTCCATTCAACCCCCTATTGCGGCAGGTCAGAGCGCCCTCTTCTGTGGACGCGCCAGTCACCCATAACACGGTTTGCGTCAGTCTCTATAGAAAACAAACGTGAATTTACATATGCTGTAAATTCACATATTTATTTTCTTCATAGCTCATAGTCTTCTAATTTGTTAGATATAGCATGCATCTTGATATTTTTATATTTTCTTGACTTATTTCATACAGCATATATTTCTATTTTCATATTATACATATTCTGTATTCATGTTTTTTGCTTAGTTGCTGTTAATTTGCACCCTTCCATAATTATGTAGTTTATTTTTTTTCCACACATTTCTACCTAACTGTTGTAATTGTCAGTTGTGTTATGTTTATACCACCCATTTGCTCTATTTTTTATTTTTTTTCTTTGCTGCATCCTATTACTATTTGCTGCTGCAGTGACCCAATTTCCCCCACAGGGATCATCATTATTTCATCTTATCATATTCACCCTCGCGGTGGTGATCTAACACATTAACATACATGTAAAAGCACATATATTCAGTATATTTAGAGCACCATTTTACACATGTACATGTTATTTCCTGTGGAGAAGCAGGCATATTATCGCAACAAGTGGCTTTCCTCCTTCCAATTGACCCCCCCCATATACACACACACATACATGGACTCTTGCACAAGCACCCACAGCAGATGCTATGCTTCAAATGTTATGTGGCTGAATATGCAGAAAAGGCCCACATATCATTTTATGGTAGGGATTTCCTCTAAGTGTAAGAAGTTTGAGTCCCAGCTTATGCAGATCTGTTCTATTTCTCTCCCTCCTCTCTCTCTCTCTCTGGCCTGTATTCACACTCATCAGTCCTTTATCAGTGTATGTGGATCAGAGGTCTACTTCGTCATATAGAATGTGGTTCCACCTGTGATCCATACACAGCGGGCCTCTCATCCACAGACACAGACGAAGGCCAGGAGAGCGCTCGGTCCTTAGACTAAATACTGCTGGAACACAGCCTCACTGTCGAGCGTGACCCCATTCTGTGAAATGAACACTTGCCACACTTTAGCCTAGAGTGCAAATTTGATCTTGCAAGTTTTTTGTCATTATAATGGAGGGCAAAGATCAAGCAAAAATAGCCAGCCATCTATTAGGAAGCCATATCTAAAATAAACCGCATCAGGGGAGCATTCGGGACCAATGTTCCCTCTAAGCTGATAGTTTGGTGACCTACTAATAATTTATCATTGAAATTCCAATATCTTTTCAGTCATTGCTCCAATTTGTCCCCAGAAATTCAATCTGTAGTATATATATATATAAGTTAGTTTGGAATAGTTTTGGAAGTTTTGGTGGTAAATAATGACATTTTGCTGCAGGGATTTTAGCTTTGTTGTTTCCTTTATGACAAGGAAACCATCAGAGTGTAACCCCCCCCCAACACACACACACACACACACACACACACACACAACCCTTCCTCCTGTCTCCCCCTCATCAGGCGACTGCCAGGCCATCAGATAGGCCTTACAGGAGACGGCCGATAGCCCGAGCCGCTGCAGCCGCTTTGACTGGAACGTTTCACACGCTGTCACAAGTAGCTGTGTGTGCCTTAAGTTGGGTCACACCTAGTGAAGGGCCTTGGGTGGTGAAGGAAGTGTGTGTGTGTGTGTGTGTGTGTGTGTGTGTACTAGTGTTCGACCGGAGTTGGTTTTTGAAGCCCAATAACGATATTTTGTGCTGATAATCCATATCTTTTCCCCCATTTTCAAGCCAAAATATTACAACTATTCAGTGTTTCCCCCAGAATTGTATTCTTGTCAGGGTGGAAAAGCCTCTGAAACAGCATTTAGACCATCATGGGACACTAAAACTCTCCATTGAAACCCAGACTAATGACATTCTTTTAGATTAGCAGCTCTTTAAGCCAGTTTGACCCACCACATCTATTCAATAGGGAAACTCTGGGATACATTAGGCCTTTAAATGAAGAATGAACTTACAAAAAACATCACCAAACAGTTATGAATGAAATAAAATGTGCAAAGAAATATATCAGCAGCGGATGACATGGCAGTCCAATATCTGTAATTTAATAAAAGGCCAATATCAGTCTAATATATAAGCAAACTGATAGTGGATATCGCTGTAACCCCTAACACCTACTAAAGGGCTTTGGGTGGTGAAGAAACTGTGTGTGTGCCTATACCTGGTCTTCCTCTGTGCATACCCTACATGCATGTGTGTGTGTGTGAGGGAGAGAGAGAGAGAGAGAGAGAGAGGAGGAGGGATTAGGAGTGGGAGGAGTGTCGGGGCGCTGTGGGGGGTTTGCCAGCCTCCAGGGGGGAGGTGAAGTGGATTTCTTCTCTCATCCATTTTTCATGGCTTTTCTCCTTTCAGATCTCCTGTCTCAGTACATACGGCCCGACGGGTCGATTCTCTTTTATCTTTAAGCATCTTTTGGGGACTGTGGACTGTGTGTGTGTGTATGTGTGTGTGTGTGTGTGGGTTTGAGATATTAGTGCTGTTTCATGACTACCTCACAGCAGTTGCTACTAAAATGATGCTCGCTTTTGATCAGCAAAATATATCGCTATGTTTTTCAGTTTTATAAGCAGATGCATACGGCTGCCTTGCTTTTGACACTGGATTTGTTCTATCCCCATTAATAGGCTATGTCCTTAATGTTCCAGCTGTGGTAGGCAGCTATCTGCATACAGTGGTATACATGATGGGATATTACTCAATCAGCCACAGGATATTCAATTCTAAATATTTTGTGGGAAGGATGCAGATCTGTATTTTTTCCACTGTGCAAATGGATGGATGAATCATATTAAGCATCATCTCAAAAGCAGATATGGAGGTCATATCAGTCCATACTGACCATACTAACAGCATAAATGGTACTTTTTAATAATATGATTTCCAGTAGAGTATATTCCCCCTGCAGATTCATCCAAATACATAATAAGTTTAACATCTTTTTAAAGGGGCATTAAAGGATAAATCCATTCTTTTTTCAATCTGGGCCTTATTTTCCTAGTTTTTCTCATCATGGTGATCGATTCTGATCAAAATTTTGTCAGCTACTTCACTGTAGAGCTCTATGTACCGCTCAGTTTGCAGTGAGTGTTGCTTTCCAATACAATACACACTTCAATGTGCAGGGAGTTTTTGTTCTAAAACACAAGTATGGGCCAGAAAGTGAGTTTTGGAAGCCAGAAATCTCAAGTAATCATTGAGTCATTGGTATTGATCAACAACCTCATCAACCCCCCTTAGATATTATTGTCATTTTGTGCTATGGGACCAATAAGAACCTTATTTATTGCCCCTTTGAGTATAATGATACTGGTGAAAATATAACCTACTGTGCCATTTTCAGTTTCAGTACAGATGTAGAAGGAGAATAGACTGAGCCATGATCTCATTTTGACTGGAAATGACCTCAGCACTTTGTTTTGATGCTTCATAAAGACCAACCAGGAAAGGCTGCTCACTTCCAGGTTTCAGAGACTGGGGAGATTATTAAATACTGTTCATATATCAATGAATACAGTCCACTGCTATCCTCAACTATCCTGGTAGAGGCTTGTATGTCTTCATAGATGAAGTTTGAGTTTCTTTTCTTTGTCTGTTCGGCCTTGGTGGCTATCACTGCTCATGCTAACTACCCAGCTCTTCTTCTATTTATTGCAAAAGCTGCTGCTTTGAACAGCAAATCAAAGTGTATTAAGCATCAATCAATGCAGATGAAAGGAGGTGTGTGCCTTCTCTCCCTACAGGAAACAGGTTTGCATACCTTACATCTCTCACTATTCAATAGAGTGGAAGAGAAATGTGCTGTAGCTAGTTTTTTAGTTGGTGTGACTCAACCGTAGAAATTCCCTCCCATAGTTAAATCTTTGGAGGTAAGAATGGGGAAACTACATGCCAAGGCTGGCAGAAGAATTTAACTCTTCTGGCACAATGCCTGTCAGAAATCAGAACACGGCACGATGGGTATGCGAATGTTGGTGGATGCAGGGAGTTAAAAAATGGTCAGAAAAGTAATGGGTAACCCTGTTGCCAATACAATGCAGATTGGAGTTAAACATTTCTTAGAGGCAGAGCGTTTCTGGAGGCAGAAATAATCTGATTGGTTGAGTTAAATCTCAGTGGGCGGAGCCAAAGAACCACTAGCTAAATGACAAACTTGAAAGGCAAAGAAGGAACTCTGGTAAAAATATAACTAAAAAATATGAATAGCAGTGACTTATTTTTTTCATTCTTTCTTGGCCGTGACATTCATGATCTTGGAAGCTCAGCAGCTAGCTAACTAGTTTACCTAGACAGCTAAAGGCTAGTATGGCTACTTCTTCCTCTCTTACCCCTTACCTTTTTCACTGGGCTTCAGTCTATTGTTACTTAGCCAGAAAAACTAAATTAAACTTAAAAAAACTAAGACTAAATTCTGCCACAGAGAACAATGGCTTTCTTGACTCCGCCCACTGAGGTTTAACTCAACCAATCAGATTATTTCTGCTTCCAGAGTGGTCCAAGAAATGTCTGTCAAACTAAAACTCCAATCTACCAGTTGGCTAGTCCATACCCCACAGCTCCAAGCAATACTAATGGGGTCAACCTCTAATCCCAAAGATACACCGGTTTCAAGAGGAGGGAACAGAGTACAGAACTCAACAGTTTTTTCATCACATCCAGTGAGGGCCTCATTTATAAAAGGCTTTCCTCTTTTATGAAAAGGATTTACATACTGTATGTATATACAGTATGTATAGTTTAAGAAAAAATGATCTTGATGCCAAATTCAGTGGGTTACATTCCATTTTCTCTAATTTTCTGTGATAAATCAAAATATGAAACCAATTTCATCACCCAATATACGGCATGAATGCATTACAATGAATAAAGAAATACTAGACTTAATTTAATAGAATCAATAGAATTTCATAGAATTAATTCAATCATTCACATCAATTCAATTGGTTCTGCATGATGGAATCGAGGATAAGCATTTTTCTAATTGAAGCCACTGCGTCTCGGCGACTTCAGCTGCCCAGCTTTCCCTTTCGTCCCCATGCTTGACCGAGCTATCAAGTGTGTGGAAAGGGCAGTTCCGCTGCGATAAGAGGAGACAGGCAGCCATCGCTGACTCCGAGGTGTATCTCTCTCATGCCCTTATGTTCTGCTCTGCTGATAGCACTGTATGCGTTTCTGTTTTCTCATGCGGCGAGCTCGGATTTCACACGTGCCGATCTGCGTGACACTCGCCGTCGCCGTTCAGAGGAGAAAACACCTTCAAACTTCCTGGGAAGACTATTTCTGGTTTGAGCAGCACCAAGCAAACCGGGGACATTTGCTCATCCAAGATATTTTGTGGGCATACTCCATTCGACTTGAGCTTGTTTTCAAATCTGTCGCCAAAAACTCACGGATCATCTCCAACGCTCAACATGAGGACGAGGAGAAAATAGTCGCATCTTAAAGCCATTTGATCTCATAATGCTATTACTTCTTTTTGCTTCCTCTCCTTCACCATCACCAATCTGAGAGAGATGACATGCGCTGTACAAATCTAAACGCTACCCGTCGTGTATCGGTGATAAAAGACACGATTAGAGAGGATGTGCGGCATGCTGTTCACATTTCTCTCCTGTCGCTTGCAACGTAGCAGATAAGACTTTCCCCCGTTTGCCCCCTTCCACATGTGGAGATATATATAGAGAGACTTACTTTAACTCCCCCCATGCCATCCCAGCATACGGGACCTCATAAATATACCTCACTGATAAGGCCCAGCAGACATAAGGTCGTAAAAAGAGTGCAGCAAAGTCTTCTTTGTGACCAACTCGATATTGGGCCTATAAGAGAGAAACAGGTTGTGTTCATCTGGTTCCCATCTAGGTCTGTTTGTCAGTTTGGACCGTTTTAAATCAGTTCCCCCTCCGGTCCAAGGGTACGACCCGATCGGCGGTCATCGCTCAAGAGGCGAGGGCAGAAGAAGAAGCTCATCTTGGAGTAATTTCAAGTGTACGTTGGGTGAAAAAGTGGATATGAAAAGGAAGGGAGGATTCGTGTATCTGATCAGTAGATTTAGTCGCTAATCTTTAAGGGACTCAAAGGGAAGCAGTACCAGAAGGTTAGAGATGCAGAGACGCTTGAGAAGGTCGTTGGTTCGATTCCTCGGCTGGGAAAATCAAGCTCTTCCCTCAGCAACTATCGGAGACATTCCATTTTTCCATCTGCCTTTTCCAAAAAACTCTGAAAACTGTTATTTGATATGTGTATGATGTGTTTTTATCTAATGTACTGATTGCATGATGTTTCTGTTTTTTTTGTCTTTTGTGCTGCAGCTTCGAAGTCCAGGACAAAATTCTCCCCGCAAAGGCAATAAAGTTTCTTATTTTACCTTGGTAGTCCTTCTACAGAAAGTTCATTAGCCATCCCCTCCAGTCCCCTGCGCACCCCCACCCCTCTTCCTTCCCCATATGTCCAAGCCCTCATTTGCATACAGATGGACAGTGTGTGAGCACGCCGGAATCCTGTTGACTTTTGTCCCTCGATTTACCTCGCGACTCCAGCGGTGGCTCTTGTCTCGGCTTCAAAGGGCAGCTGCCGGCTCACACCTGGGAACTGACTTCGTCCAGAAAGAGAGGCGGCCGTCCACCTGCTGTGGTGAACACACAGACACACACACACACACACACACACACACACGCACACACACAGATGGCCTCTGGAGGAGAGGGACACCGCGATCCCATGTGTCCAATTACAACATGAAAGCCACCGGGCTACAATGCAGGTACTCTGTCCACACTGTCACACAAAGCACAGAGGTGGAAGGGCGGTGGGAAGTGGGTATTCATGTAATTTTTGAGATCGGGGGGGGGGGGGGGGGTAGGTGGGGTGGGTCGGTCAGACACGCTGGAGGGACTACATCTCCCAGCATGCCTCGGGATCCCCGCAGGAGGAGCTGGAGGAAGTCGCTGCGTTGCCACCGCAGCCCTGACCCGGATGGATGAATATCAAAATTCCTCACATTCCTTTTAAGCTTTCGATTTTTTATTGGCTTGAGGCTTGAATGGAAAAAAGCATTAAATGAAACTTTTTGGGTCTTCTAGATCCTTTTACATCTAAGTAATAGCTATGTGACTGTAGGATTTTTATCAGGTCCTTGTTGAACATGCATGTCTGAAATCAACTGAAAACAACTCAAAACTAATTATAGGCTACTAGTTGACTCCTATCTCTCTCTAAGGCGATTACTATTATACTATTTCAGTGTTAACCTTGTCGTCAACATGATCTGAAGCTGTGCAGGAAATTGAGTTAAACCCCATTAACCGAGTAAGAACATTGTGGTCTAGAAGACTGCGTCTGTATAGAGTGTATTTCTTTGCAATAGAGCCATATTACCAGAGAAATGTGTTACTAAAGTGGGAGGGAGTGTGAGCATGACCTGTTGCCATCTTGTTCCCAAGCAACATGCTTTGAAGAGATAGCAGGGGATGTGTGGTATTGGCATTTGAGGAAAAAAAAGAAAGGAAGTAAAGTGATATAGAATGAGTCACTGTAGGTAGCTGCATTTTAGTGATGAAGTACCTAGTTCCTTTAGCCTGTATATAGATCCTAAGACTGTTAATAAACAGTATAAGCAATAGGTTGATGAACAGATAGTTGAAAATGTTGGAACTGACAAATACGTCTATCTAATCTTAATGGGATTGCTGATGTGAGCAGAGGATGAAGATAAACTTAAAGATTAATTACTAATATTCCTACCCATTTAGTAGTTATCAGGGTTTTCTAAAGCATTCTGATACGGAAGATTATTATAGGATTAACGCCTTTATCTCACACAGAGGCAACTGCAAGAAAATATTCTTCCTATTTCCTAACATCTCCTTACTGTGGGAACCCTGCACTTGCTGATGCCACAGTCTATTGGCCAAGACAATCTGCTATCTCTACTGGGAAATATATCAAGATGCACATCAAGATCAGGCTTTCACAATTTACATACTGTATACTGTAAGGGCTTGTGTCCAATTCTTTGCATAAATGTGTTGTCCTATTTCCTGTTCCAGATCTAGTTTGTATCCTATCAAGATGTGTTTGTTCACCAGGCTTGATATATCGATAGGCTTTATAAAGACTACTGACAGATGGACAGTATGTACCTAAGCAGTAGGGAAGTGGTGGGAATTTCAAGTTCATCATGTGATGGATGCCACTCACATGATGACTTCACCACAGATTGCTTGCAAGTGTGTTCTTTCAGTTTCATTGAAGACTGAACACAGCTAATGACAGTTGTGAAACTATGTTTGTGAAAAGTTGTGACTATGTGAAATGGCCAGGATAAGAAAAAGAGCAACAGGATATGACCAGCAGAGGTTTTGCATTATTGTATTACTAACCCTGTTCTTTATTAATGTAAGAGTGGACATGCAGCACAAAAAATAAGACCTTTAATAACTGAATTAATTAATAAAAGAATTAAAGAGCATTAAAGTTAGATAATATAAAAACTGTTTAAAGGACCCACAGATACCCTGAATAATCGTATAACCATACACTGTTTTAATATTTCATAATATGACAATAGAGAGAGCAGATGCAGATTCTTGATTCCTTTTAGTGTTGCGTCTCATAGATGGCTGTAACATATGTCTCCAGCAGTAGACAGGGAAGTCACTGTTGTCAGTAACTTCATGGTTGCCATAGCAAATGTAGTGCGGTGGAACTTGGTTAGTTAATATGTTTAAGGCAACCTCGCCCTCCTCCTAATAACTTTGTCTAATGATTAGTAATCCTGTCACAACAAATTAATACAACAAAATACGACCTTCATTTTGAAGATTTATATTGTAAATTGCATGAGGTGCCAATCTTTTACAAGACTGTAAAAGAGAAATGAGTATAGATATATGCAGTCTTTGGAAATACAGGTTAGACATCCTCACTCCTAACTCAAAACTTCAATTAAATGATGACTTCTGCTATATAGGACTTTTAAAGCACATCTACTGTACGAGTAAGAAGTGAGTAACCTGTGAGACAAAATGAATATCAGGCATCAAACCTATTTTATTTAAACTTAATGCAGTTTAATGAAACACAGTTAGTGCACATGCAAAGTATCATATTTAAATATATATTTGTACCAAGTGTCATATGGTTTCAAAGTTAAATATTTAAACATTTATGTAATAAATTAAAAAAACAGAAACGTTACTGAAAACACTGCCCACAATGAGTATTCACTCCAAATAAAGCATAAAATACATGATAGATCATTAATACTGCAATGCTTATGCTAGTACTTTTTTCAGAGAATATTTTTTAAGAACACAAATTCAGTGTAAGACACTACCAGAAAGAAAAAGAGAAATCACAATTGTACAAATTGCTTTGCAAGTATGCCTTTACCAGGAGAAAAATCATAATACTCCTTTCTCTTAAAGGTATTATGTGTAGGATTTTCAGTAAATATGACACAATCTAATAGATTACCATATGTGCTACACTGTATAACCGCTGTGAACTGCTTGACAGCAGCAAATTTGATTATGTTCCCCCGGCTGCTTCTGAACTGCCAGCTACCAGCCCACCAATAAGGAAGCAAAGTGAAGGTACAGACCCAAGACCCAGAAACTGCCTTACAAGGATTCGTGGGCAAGGCAAGAATCACTGATCAACAAAAGCAAAATTCTGTCAATTCAGGCTCACTGTTTGGTAACAACAAGCAGACAATTGGAGCTACTGTTTAGAACTGCAAAAATCAACAGTCAAAGGCATCATCACCACTGATTTAACAGCAATATACCTGTATTAATTAGAGAATACTACACATAGCACCTTTAAAAACGGATATTTTCAAGATATAGCTCAGCTCATGGTCACTGAAAATACAGTAAGAAATTTCGAAACGGTGCACAAACCATTCAAAGAAAGAAAAAGAAAATCACAGTTGAAGAAGCAACTACAGCATAGCAATGGGGTACATGTATAAAAAAAATGTGGTACAACTCATGAGGAAAATCAGAAGATTTAAGCATTCTGTCGCAGAGAACTCCACTGAGCGTTGACATTTCCGACACGTCGCTGAAAATTTGATATGTCAGTGCCTTGAAAGCAAGCAAAAGGACATCAGATATTTTAGTTGTGCTGCCTACTTGCCTGAGTGATGGAGGTAGAAATGTCATATGCTGGGCTAATGGTAATATACAGCATAGGCAAAGAACCATAGAACCATGCAACTTAAAGGATAAGTCTAGTTATTTTCAACCTGGCCCTTATTTTCCAAGTTTTTGCCATTTTAATGATTGTGTTCAAAATTTTGTCACTCTAGAGATAATACAGTTGATTGTATTAGTGTGAATATGACTAATTTTGATTTTTAATACCTTGGACTGCCGACGCCAGTGGATTCCCTGCTGTGTTTACCACTTGTGTCGACACACTATATCACGATATCGGAAGCCGCAAAAAATCCCACATATTCTACTTGCTGAATAGCTAATGCTAAATAAAATAACATATCTAATAGCGCAATATATGCAAGTTTCAGGCAATAGACCAGAGATCGGAAAATTGGATGTAGGCAGGTTCCATTGCAGCGTATGTTACTGTGTAGACAGGTACGGAACTGAAGGTACAGAAAGTTCTACCATGAAGTGGCGAAATATTGAACACAATTAATTGTCATGATAGTAAAAACTATGGAAATAAGGCCCAGGTTTAAAATAACCGGAATTATCATTGAACCATTTCCTTACCTCAAATATTTGTGATATTTAACAGAAGTCAATATGGCTTACCAGTGGCACAGTCTGCAACCTTACACTTCTGTCAAAAGTGCTAGGGTAAGGGAAAACAGCCCCTTGTTTTTACAAAACTTTCCTCAAATGCAAAGACAGTTACAGCCAAAAGAGAAGGCAGAGGGGTAGATGCGTACGTTTGACAGGGACGTAAATTTACAGACTGGCCTCAAAGGTTTAAGTGGCTTTTTTGTCCCATTTGTGGAAGGGTTAACATCAATGTTTTAGAGTGAGCCAAGTCTGAACCACTTGGCCTCATTTCAGAAAACCGTCAGAGAAAATCAATTTTGCTTCTTTCAACAATGGAATGATTATGTCGAAGCTATTTAAAATGTAAGCTATAGCTATTTTTCTCATGAGTTAAGAGAAAATGCGAGTATACCCATTAATTTCCAAGGTGGGCACACTTCCCACTTTGAAGAACTCTGTATTAGACTGTGGAAGTGTCGGACAAAGAAACAAATACCAACCATGTAAAAAAGGTAGAAAGTGAGCACCATCGGAAATCTTTCAGTGGAGTTCTCCTTTTCAGCTACTCTCAGTGCGCACAGTCAGATAATCCACTCAAAATCTCATTCAACCGAGACAGACTGTCAAGAAAAGATTGTCATATGGACAAAAGGTGGAGTAAATGAAGAGGGTAAGGGACTGAGGTCATCGATCTAGTGAGAATAAGATTCCAATAATTCCCTGATATCACTCTTTTCGAGCTAAAGAAACCATTTGAAGATATCACATAAGAGGTTATTTGTCATTGTGTAAAGCATGGAGAAAGAAACGAGAACAATTTGTGAAAGTGTTTGACAGTAACCGAGAAAATGGAAAACAATCAACTAAAGCCCTATTTGCGGGGGAGTAGCATTATGTGGGGGCCTCATGGAATTAAGACGTACCCCCCAACATGTCTTCCAGTGGTCACTTTCAAGGGTTTCCAGAGGTGCGTTCCACATTTTTTCCAAGGTGTCCTGAGATTGAACTTGACATGCCCCCAATTTAACAATGTGTATGCGTTTGTTTGAAACCTAAAAATAAATTCCAACAAGTGGTAGTCAAAGAGAATTGGATTTGGTGTTGAACATGTACCGTGAATTAAGTTAGATGCCGAAAATTTGTGGATTTGCATAGGAGTGGTAGAATTTTGTCTTGAAAAAGCATTAGGTAATATGCTTTGGAACTTACTTGGATATGCCCGGGTGACGTTAGTCCAAGGGAATCAACAAAATAAAATCAATTCAAGCAATTCCAGCGAATTATGCAATCCTGCATCAAGGAATGTTCTTGGATGGACAGGAGAACTCAAGTGGTTGAGATGGATAACTATGGCTATGAGGGTAATGCATCTATTCCTACAAGGTTTGGGTGGGAAGGACCTCTCAAAAGGTTTGACTGAGGGTGCGTTCACACCAAGCGTGTTCGGACCGTTTCATTCAAACTCTAGAGCGTTTACTCTGTCGGTTCAGTTCCAGCAGTTCTTCGTGTTTGGAAAGCCTAGCACAACAGCAGTCTTGACTGATGCTCATATTCAGTTATTTCTTCATGTGTTCCTAACTGGCATGAACACCAGAAAGGGTAAATTGTGGTCAAGAGTGCAAACCACCGCCAAAATCTCCAACATGGGTTGATGACAGGTTACCAAACTCTGTCCAATAAACAAGCTACTTGTGCGTCCATGTGACTTTGTTTACAAGCCCTGGTTCACTTGTAATTAAGCAGTGTGAACCTAAGCAAACCAAATAAAAGATGCAACAAAGTAATTGTTTCCACTATGGTTCAGACCAAAGAAAATGAACTGGTGTGATCGCACCCTGAGTCACAAGGCAAAGCAAGTCTGCTTCTACGATGGCCAATACAAAGCGCAAAAAAATCTCCGCACTTGTGCCAGCAAATCTTGCAATACATTTTGGCGATGTCTTGTCATCAGCTGAAGCAAGGACACTTGCTTGCTTTATAACTATTTTCTTTCACAGAGGCCCACCAGTATTCCTAGAAGTTGTACGTCAAGTACATCATACCTGTTGGGTCATTCTATAACTCCTTTCATACCTTATAATCTTTGAAAGGTATTAGAAACATTGCACTTAAAAGTCTCACTTATCAATAGAAACCCAATATCATTAACATACAGTATATTTAAATATGTAGATGCTAAACCACCAAGTTATTCAGGCAAGTCAGTTTTTTCAACTTACAACACTTATAACGCAGCATTTTTTCCCCACACAAACTTTTCAACTTCCAAACTTTGCAGGTGCACCAAGTGGTTTGCCGAAGAGTTAAAGTCCCATTCAGTATACAATCGCTGTAGCATGGCTACATTGGAATTGTAACAAGATCTGCCAGTGTAGTTTTCTGATTGTTTAAGTGTAGTAATATGGCATGATAGATACTGTATGTATCGAGCGGTAATTTGCTAAAAAACAGCATTGGCTTTGCTTCAGCACTTGCATATCTTTTAACACACCATATTGTCTACAATGTAGGTGTCTACAATGTAGGTGAACGTCTTTCTGTTCATATGTTAAATAGTAAATGAAGTGTCAGCCCTTTTTTGGATGAACAAAGTACTGGCATATAGTAAGAATAGTAAGCATTTTGTTGCTTACAGTTATTTAAGATGCAAGTGATCTTGAAATGTGATTACATGTCGGTCATCATCACATTCAGAGATGAAATTAAACCAATAGAATGGTTCAATCCCTGAATATGACCGCAGGGTTGGCTATTTGGACCTGAGATTTTGGCAAGCTGCTTTTGAGGTTCACTTTTGTGAGCTTAGCTTTCTGTCCTTATGGCCATCAAAGCTTTACACAACTACTCCATTTCAGCATTAACTACAGGGGACCTCCCCAAATAAATTGTGACCAAAGGATAATCATTAAGAGTTCAAGTCCTTTGAGACTAGTTCTTAAGCCTCCATTAATTTGTTCAAAATGTCCTCAGTTTTGGTGCTTTGTGATATACCAAAACATGCTAGGCATAAATAACACTGCCTACAAATGGCTTGATTGTAATGGAAGCTGTGAAAACCTTATAGAGGGTTTTGCAAAGGTTTGAGCCAGAAGTCTTGGAGAGGACTGAGTTGGATTCATATGGACGTGATGTGAAGTACAAATGCTTGACAATGGCGTATGGGAGAGGTTTGATCGGATGGATGGAAACATTGAGAATCTCAATAGCAGATATGGTCAGTTGGCCTTGTTGGGTTTAAACCACAGCTCACGCTTTTTTGGCATAGCTCTCTTGTCTATTTCTGGTCTCTCGTCAATGTGATCCATGACAGAAAAATATAAATAATTGAGGATGGCCTACCCATACTCCTTTAAGGGGTAAAAGGGAGAAAAATTCTTTCTCCAAAACCCATGGTGGTATCAACAAAACTCAAACTCATCTCCCCAAAACAAAGGGCCTCACAGATGCGCCCGTTTGGGAAGTTACGTCAAAGTGAATCTAAGGATTTCACGGACATGTTATATGCCGTGTATCAGGTTCTGAAAACAAATGGGAACCCACTGCAGCTTGTCATATCCCTAACTAAATGTGAAAAGGCCAATGGAAGTGGACTTGATTCTTATGTGTGTTAATATAACTCCCTGTATATGATGCAAATTAAGATTGTACTTGAGTACTCAATCAGTGATATGCTGAATACTGCAAATTAGGCCCTCAGTGCAGAGGTAGGTGAATATTTCTGCTGTATAGTGTCTAAGAAAACCTAATTACACAATTTCCTTGTATAATGAAGTCTGCTATTATATCCACTGGCTCTACCTCCTAACCACTTTGTGACAAAGTGAGAAGATTTCAGTGACACTGAGTGATTGTTTAGCCTGGGGTTTACTATGATAAGTATTGCTTAGAGGCTGTGGATCACAGAGAAATTGAATGAGGCATGCCTGAACAAGTGGTGGTTAATAAATCACGCGAATCACTTCTATCATCACAAGGCCCCACCATTGACTAAGCATTGTTTTTGCATTACTGGATCATGGCTTAATCAAGGGCAGGCAAATGGAACCAGTGATATACAGCCATTTATGCGAGATGGCACAGTAAATGAAAGGATAAACATACCAAAACAATATGAAGAAGAGAGAAAAAAGTGCCAGTGACCCCCAGCATATGGCAAATTTGTTTTTAGGAAAGGTAATTAAGACCACATAAAAATTAGAAAGGTAACAGGACAAAACTCAAAGATACGTGTTGGCAACATGACAAGGGGCCCACCCTTTATCATGTACCAGTAAGCAAAAAGGCAATAAAGGATGAAGGGCCATGGGGGAAGAGTGGATGTGCTGGGCCAGTGTTTGATTTCATTCGGGGACAGGTTAAAACGATGGAAGGAGTTGTTTAACGCTGGTTACACATTGGTGGAGATCTTGTACTTGGGCGACATGTTGTTGTGGAACCAGATGAAGCTAAAGATGACGCCCATGGTTTTGGGGATGCTCTCATCGTACGCGAACGTCATGGCCTCGTGCAGGGGTACCTTGACCACCTCAATCAGCTCGCCCTCCTGTGGCGCGCCGCCACCCTCGCCGACGCGATTGTCGTCCGACACCTCGGCGTAGAACATGGTCTGCTTGGCACCCGTCACACCCACGCCTGACCTGGAGGAAGAAAAAAATAAAAAGAGGGAAGGTAAAGATCAGAGGGGTCTATAGCTGTGAAAACAACTGTTTTTAACATTCTCCATGATGCGAGAATTGGCTGTACGTAAATAATGTCTAAATATATAACAACCAGGCTACAGAGATATTTGAAAAAAGACAGTTGTGGTGTGGGCATAGGTCCATTCAAAAATGTTATAAGTAAAAGTGAATAGACTGATATGCTAGAATTATTTCTAAATTTAGCTTATTGTGACACAGTAAACTGTCTTGCCTTTAGCCCTAATCTCTACTCCAAAACTCACTGAAATGTAGCTTGAGAAAAGACAGTTCCGTTAACTTGGCTTTGATAGCTAGCTTACTAGCCAGCAAGCTAATTTAGCAAAGCAACTAATGGTAATGTAAAGATGCAACTACTAGCCACTATTTCCTAATAGCCACGTAAGATTAGCTGTGTAAATCATCGAAGCAGTGATAACTAGCTGACCCAATACTACAGCTAGCTAGCTAACATACAGCTGTATATGAGCTAGCTAAACACAAAATTTATCACATTTATCAACAGTGAAATGATCAGTTCCCAGTCAAACACAGCACAGAAATTAACCATGTCCATTCAGTTTGGTTGAGACAGACAAATTGGACGCTTAGATATGCAATTTGCTATTCTCAGCTGTTGTTGTCCAAGAGCTGAGGACCTCCAATATGGCTGCCAGACATCACCTGAAAGCCCTATATTGACTAAAACATTTGGAGGGCCACATACTGCTGTATCCAAACTTGGACACTCACACTCACGAAAACTCCTGTCAGTTTCTATCTTTGTATGCCTTGAGGAATATAAGTGCTAGTCAAACGGAGCTGTATTTCTCAATTGCAAAGGGCTGTGACCTGGGGTTGCCCGTTAGCAGCGAGTCACACAGCTTCACAACCCGTGTGCCTCTGTCAGAAACAGCCTCATAGGGGTCATGAGGGTTAAGATGATACCTCTCCATTTAATGGAAGCAGCCCACACATAACAACCGCAGTAGACACCACCAACAAAGCCAGAGGAGGTGCGCGAGTCAAATCAAAAGCATGCTTATGAGAGCCATCAGTCTTAGCTGTCCAGGTGCTGCTGCCTAATGTGGGACTAATGAGCCACACAAGTTCAGTCAGGAAACTCTTGCTGATGCAGTCTCATCTCTGTTAGTCACAAATCACACTGTACTTCACCAATAGGGCAGTGTGTATTTAACTGAGCTGTACTCACACAGTCTGCTGCTCACTCTGATCTGCTGCTACACTGACTGAACTTTATTCCTGGCACTTTCAACTGTAATATCTACCTGTAGTCTATTTATATGTTGACAGAGACGGATGGTTTGTGCTACCAGCCATGTCGCTTCTGTCCACCTGATTACATAACCTGAGCATTTTTCTCTTCCTCAGTTTTTTCTCTCATCATTTAGACATCTGTTGTGATTGTTATATTGCCCCCTTCTTGTGTCTGCTATTATATATTCTCATGTTCCTGTGCTGCTTGCTTGTCCTATCTTCTTGTCCATGTTCAGTGTTCCATGTGTGTTTTAGTTTAGTTAGTCCTTAACACCTTCTAGAGGTCTTTTGCCCAACTGCCTGGCAATTGTCTTCAATGAGAAGGGGCTTGTTTATGTCATCTTTTGATTGGTCAAAAGATATGCTTTACTCCTAGTACAAACACACATTTTTTTGCAGGTTTCAGAAGCCAAACTTAATATTTTTTAATGCTACCTAGACTTGAATTTATGACCAATTTCAAACCAAATCCAACCAAAGAAACAATTGCTGATTGAACAAATGGACAGCATAAGAAAAAGAAACAGGATATCAATTGTTAAGGGACATGACATCCAGCTGTGTTTAGAAAAGCAGATATGAAAAGGAGAAAACAAAACAAACAAAGCTGTATTAATCCAAGAGTGGACATGCAGAGCAAAGAAGCCTGTCATTGCATGGTGAAATAAAACCTCTGCTAAGTGTATTTCAGACTAATACTTTTTTTTAAGACTGATTCAGACAGGGAACCAACTACCTAACTGACCTGTAAGAGGTGATCCTCCTCAGCTTGGAAGCAGGCACGTCGTAGCCACACTCCTCCAGCACCTCCTGCCGGGCGATCTCCTCTAGGGAGAGGTCGGGCTTGTCCACCAGCCCGGCGCAAAGCTCGTAGGTGACCCCCGCCAAGGCCGGGGGCTGCGGAGAGGAGCTTCCCCCCTCCGGGACCGTCTGGCCCTCCTGGGACTCCGGGGCGGCGGCTTCGGCGGCGCCCCCCTCGGCTTTCTCGGCGGTCTCGGGAGGCTGAGGCTTGGTCCTCTCCCACTCACACATGTATACAGCTGTTGATGGAATACAGGATGGATATTGTTAAGAGAAAATATTGTTAAGACACGGGTGGAAGAATTACTCTCATTACTGTAAATGAGTAGCTTTTAATTTTACTTTTACACAAGTATGTTTTAAATGAAGTATCCCAGCAAACATTTTGATGTTGAATAGATGTCATGACGGCCTGTACCAACAGAAATATAGCACCAAAATTTAAATTGAGACATCCATAATCGTCCATACCTGCTACCTGCATCGTTTTGTGAAATCAGGACCTACACGTCTTTCTGGTATCAGTCCAAAACTGTTTCCAAAGCTGTTTTAATTTGAAATTGTATCATGCAATATTGGGTTGATGTTTAACTTTCGCTATCTGTCAAATGCTTGCTGGGATTGTATTTTGCTACATTTTAAAATCGCATCCATTACAGATTACAAATTTTGTTGCCAAAAGTATTGCATCAGAAACTGACCAACCAGAAATCCCTATCAAACCCCCATCCACAGAATTATTAGCATTTGGCTGGTTGGTGTCTAGCTAGTTGAATAGCTAATAGCAAGAGGAACATCAAGGTAATAGTGGTACAGAGTAACAGGAATCTGCATTTTCAGGCTATTTTTCAAATCAAAGATTAAATATTGACATGAATTTTGGTATCGCACTTTTACAATGCTCGACACCTTTTGGCATTATAGGAAAGATCATATGTAACAATGTTTTTTTATGGTAACTCTTACTCATATTTAGTACATTTAAACTGAGCTACCTTTTAGTTTGACTTTTTTACATCAATAATTATACTAACTTTCAGCAACATAGCAGTACTTCTACTTGAGTAAGATAATTTGGTACTCTTTCTGCCCCTATTGTTAGCATATCTTTCAGCCATACATCATCCTGCACAGTGCTTAAATGGTTTGGGCCCAGAAATTTGGAAAAAATAATACAGATTTGGACTGATATTTTTATTATGTTGATAACTGCTGATAACAATAGAAAATCTAAAAGCAGCTACTGGCTTTGCAGAATTTCAGCTTACTTTTCTCTTTCTCTTGTGTTTAGATTACATTCACAGAACATCCACAATAGTCAATTACTCAGCAACAATTTTTATGAAACAATATCTGCAGTAGATAACGTTTTGTGTTGGAGCACAACCAGGCAGTTAAGTTATAAAAAGATTTTATAGACATGTAGCAAATAAACAAGTGTTTGAAAGTGAATTCTAGGTTCTGGACAAAGTGTCATTTCTCTCAGACAAAGGCTAGTTCTTTTTTTTTTCCGACAGCAAGGAGAGAGGGGAGGGAAAAAAAAATACATCAATGCCCAGACTTCCTTGAATTTAGCACACTGCAGTGTGGGACAGTCCCTGGCGACGTCTAACAAAGGAGGTTAGGCTGCTTTGTAATGGGGTCTCTTGCGGTCTATTTATGAGACTGCATTGTTGCTAGGGTCCAGTTGAATAAACAGGGATTCTAGTGTACTGCTTTTTACTGAGAGTGCCCAACAGGATGGTCAACAAACTAGATCTGGCTTGGCAAAAAAAGAAAAAAAAGAAAAAAGGTATTATAAACTGCAGTCCATAATGTTATTAGACTGCTAGGTTTTTTGGGGGATGGAAAAAGAGAAAGGTGATCATTTACCTGGACGGAACTGCTTGACAAGGACAAAACAATGAGAAGTGGTGTTGAAGATCAGCACTGAGACACTGAGGGAGAGAGAGAGAGAGAGAGAAAAAAAAACATGAGATTAAAGAAAAATCACAATCTGACAACTTTTTCTAAAAATAAATCTCTACCCAAACAGTAGATCATTGGTCTGAGTAGCTTGGAAAGCATGAAAACTTTAAGATCAACAGTTTGTAGAATGAGAAAGAGAGAGTGTGAGTGTGAGTGTGTGTGTGTACACGTTAATGAAGTGTCAGATTTGTTGATAAATGTGGTGAATTGTCAGTATTGTACAGCATGCACTTTTGTTATGTGGAAACAATTTCTTAGGTTTTGTTTTGCCCTTAGGTGAGCCTTGGCAGAGAAAGGATGAAAATATCGAACGTGATTTTCATCCACAACCTGAGATTCACAATGTTTTTGAAGTTCAAATAACAAAACCAGGGGCCAAATACACAATGCAAGATGCCAGCCAACAAAAAAAAAAGTTAGCCGCTTATATTGCTGTCAGAATAACAGGACTGTGACCAACCCAAAGACAAGAAGAAGCACCAGCCATGACACTTACAAATGTCACTAACCTGGGTTAACTCACCAAGCTTCTAATATATATATTTTTTGCTTTCCATGTTAACTGATTACTTTGTCTTCACCTTTTTTAGTATTTTAGTAGTAGCTTTTGTCTTATTTAATTCCCTTTCGCTTCATTGTTTATCATTCTGCTGTTTTATTAACTATTAAAGAGGAATAAAGTAATCCCCCCCCTCCTGTCCCCTTGATTTACAGTGGCCTGTAAAGGACACAAATACTCACAATAGGAGTGAGTAGCGAATTTGAGCCGAGATCCAACGTAAACATCTAGTGGAGAGGTAATATATCACCATGCCATATACTGGAATGATAACACTGCTTTTTTGGCTGGAGAGTGAGGTTTTTTTAGCCTATATAGCATGGCACTGGTCGCTTGCTCATAGCACCATCTTCCATCATTGAGGCTTTGAAAATGCAAGTAGGTGGTTTTGGGGGGGGGGGGTTAGTAAAATTCTTACTTATTGCCCCTAATATTAAAAAGGCTCAATATATTATTTACTAATACAGCATGCTTCCCATTTCTAGGTAGCACTTTGTTCTTCTCACCTCTTGTTTGTTTTGATATAACCCACTGAGCAAAAGACGTGATTTCAACGTTGCGTCTATGCTTCAGCTCTCATATAGCCCAGGATCATTACGCTATGTATAGACCTATTTTAGACCAAGCAGTAAATACATTATTACAATGAATAAACATCTGTAAATACCAAAAATATGCACCAGAGAAGTCCTGTAGACTAGCCTACAAGATAATTATCTGAGCACAAGAAGTAATTTCAACATTGCGTCTATACGTAGCTCTCATATAGCCTAGGATAATTTTGTCTACGTATAGACATCCAATAAACTTTCACTTTTCAACCCCATTTAAACTTAATTTAGTCTAGACGGCTATGGCCATTTAGACGTGTTTTAAACATCTAATCAACGTAAAATTGCTCAGTGGGAATGTACTAATCCCCCAAAGGAAATTCTGTTTCTTCCTTCTGGTTTGGGTGGAGGGTGAGGCCAGGTTGCCTTGTTCATGGAGCAGTAGGGCAAGTATCTTGCTCAAGGGCAGGTATAGCCACATGGGGGAATCATGGAGAATGACCTCACTAACCACTACTGGTCCATCCTGCCACCTACTCTTATGGATCAGAAATAAGAAAGCACTCCCAGCAGGGAGGCATGTGAAGATAACATGGGAAGGAAGGTCAGTGTGATGTGCCACGCCACTGCCACCCAACAAATTGTATGCACACAGGTGGGTCAATGCCGTGTGTGTGTGTGAGTGTGATTGTTTTGCAGCCAGTGGAGACTCGGGGCCTGGGCTCTGTGTTGGGAAAGCGGATGTGTCTGAGGAGGCAGGAAGCCCTGCCCTGTCTTTCCCATGGTGAGAGAGACCAGGAGATTGCTGCTGCAACCTGCTCCCAGCCAGGACCCTGGAGCTGATACTGGCCTGTTTCAATATCTGTTCGCACTAGATATTTAACGTGGAAATCCGAACCGGAGAAGATATTACATGTTAGGGTGGGGCGATAGGACCTCAAATCCATATCAAGATTTATTGTCACATTTACCGCGATAACGATAAATTAAACACCGCAGAAACTAAAAATGACTGACATCTCTTTCAAATTTTCAAAATAAGCACATCAGCTGCCTCTTGTTCCTTTGCTATACACTCACCATATTTGATGAGGTAGTTGCATTTCAAGCGATGAAACGAATTACTTGTGTTGCTGCGATTGTTCAACAATGTTTACATGTTGCTTCTTTCTGCATCATGTTTGCTGAAGCCAACATACAGACACAGAATCCTCTTTCGGATACCAGGTCTGACTCATTGTCCCTGCTCAATACTCAAGTTTGTTCTTAGTAACAAACAGTCAAGGACGGTAGGACAGGGAGGCTATTTTTGTTTTGACTGAAGCTCATAGGCTAGATGAGGAGGATATACAGTATGTGGACCAGATGTGACTTTACTTTGTAGTTTTTCTCAAGAGCACAGCATGAGCAGTGGGGAGCAGCTTTTACCAGAGTATACTGACCAGACCATACTGACATGAAGAACATTAGGTTGGTGAGAGATTCATAAGGTCGGTATACGGCCCAGACTTATTACATGTTACTCTTATAATCTAATAAGGTTCAGTCCAGAATTCTTAACATTTTCAAGTCTATTTCAGAGCCAAGACTCTGAAATATCCCTTTTAAACAGTTATCTGCTGATTATCTTTCCTGTGTTTTTGACAATGTCAATTCACCTGGTTTATCCTTAGTACAGGGATCTGATAAATGGTTTTGAGTGTCTATTTAATGCTTGCTGCAGATAACGCCTGATAAACATCTGCCAATGTCTGTTCTGGTGTGTTTCTGTGATTAGACCCATTCAACTCATTTCACCTTCAGTGAAATAACTTAAAATTTCCAACCTTACTGCTGGTGCAATAAATAATTTAAGGTTAATTCAATTGGGTAAATATTGGGCAATAATACTAGTATCCTGATATCGCTGTGTGTGGCGATATCAGGAGAGGAAAAGGTCAGTTGTGCCTCAGCTGCTGATTAAAAAGCCCCTGGTCCATTTTAAGGGCCTCTTATCTAGGAACAGCCAACTGTGGAAACCTCTGCCAGTTCTCCATCCTCTTCCCCTCTCTATCACACCTTCATTCACCCCCCCCCTCCCCAAAGGAAGGTCACAGGGTTCCTTTTTTTAATTGCTTCTCCCTGTGTGAAACCTGTAAAAATCTCTGACAGATCCACTGATCACCCCACCACACCACTGTTTTTGTCTTAATCGGAAAGTCCACAGATGACGTCGATGTTTTCAAAAGGGGAAGAGCCACTGAATTTCAGGGTTTGAGCTTCCAAAAATACCTCTGCAGGCATCTAAGGATCTGAACTATGAGAAACCACTACTTGTTTCTGTGAAATGAAGCCTATAGGCGCAACAGAAAGTCTAGTGCCAGAACATTATCGCCCACAAAATAGCGCGGGAGGATCCAGGCCAAAAGTGGGACACACAGGCCCGGGGCATGGAAGCCGTCCCCTGAGGCAGGTATGGGCCTTGTATTGCTGTTCCACACCATTACTGCTGTTCCATTGCTTCCCTCTCGCAAAAAAAAAAAAAAAAAGCTCTAATGGTTAAACCAAGGAGAGCAAGCTAAACGGACGCTCAGGACATTTCATGCACCGTTAAGCTTGGAGCCTTCTCTGCGGGGCTTCCGGTCGGACAGCGGGAACACTGTGCTGCGGCAGACATATGAGGAGAGGGTCCTCCATTCTGAGCTGATCACAGGTCAGTTGGTTGCAGTGCAGAGCTTGCTATGCCAAAGACGTAAAATTAAGCTTCTTGTGGTAAAAGGACAACTGCATTTTGACAAATCAGACTTCAATATCAGACTTTTATCCTTTGTGACATTTGTTAATGGTCTTTTCTCATTCAATGTGATTTGATGAGGTAAGATGAGCTGTGTTTTGTGCACACTAAAGCAGCTTTTACACATACTGTAGGTTAAGCTTGTATACATGACACTGTTCTAGATTGTTTAGCCAGATTGCACTTACACCTGGCATTAAAATGTATCTCCTGTGTCCACACTGAAATCAGATTGCTTATTTCCCCTTGCTACATTGCAGCACACATTACATTTCATACTTAACATCCTTTAGATTGATAGTGAGTATGAGCGGTGGAAGCAAAAAACATACAGTGATAAAAATAGATGTGACGAAAATGCATGTGAATTGAAAACCAGAGTGCTGAAAATGCATGTGAACTGAATCCAAAGATGATTTGATTAAAACAGAGGTGATTCGATAAAAAAAGCCATTTTCATCATCTATCACCACTATCATTCATCATATATAGTAAAAAACTAAATTGCCTTTTATTGTGTAAGGCGAGCCCTACAAGCAATTAGGTGAGCTTCAGTGGGCGTGGTTTTTATATCCAAATACAATCTGAACCCCTAGTACGCATGTTAATACCAGATGTATACTGGCACAAGGCTACAGGTTAGCTGTACTTCCAACAGCTGACAGATTGTCTTGGTCTTGGCTAAGTTTACGTTATAGAGCTGTGTTCACCAAGATTGATGTGGAAGAACCAAGTCAAAGCACTGATGCTAACCTATTCATGCCGACTGGACACCAACTCCAAGACTTCTTGGTCAAAAGACTACTACTTCGAATCAAACTCTTCATAGTGAGCGACATGGGACCCAACACAGAGACGAGCAGGACAGCAGCACCGCTACTGAAGACCTAAACATATGCCACTTCCTAATGACTTTACCTTTCCGTTGCCCTTGGCCTCTTAAAACTCGTGCACACACAAATACACACACTCATTGACAAACACTAACAGCAATAAACACGTGCCATTATGTCAACATTCCAATAAACACATAGGTGTCAAAATAACAGAAACCATCCAATTGGTCCCAGAGAGACCAACATCTTTAAGAGCCACCACTAGCATTTGATTGAGAATGCCTACAGCTTGTTTTGGAAACTGTTGCTTGTTCCTGTCTGTTGGAAATTCAAGTGATCCCACTGAGCAAAAGATGTGGTTTCAACGTCACGTCTATGCTTTAGCTCTCATATAGCCCAGGATCATTACGGCTATGTATAGACCTGTTTTAGACCAAGCAGTAAATACATTATTACAATGAATAAACATCTGTAAATACCAAAAATATGCACCAGAGAAGTCCTGTAGACTAGCCTACAAGATAATTATCTGAGCACAAGAAGTAATTTCAACATTGCGTCTAGCTCTCATATAGCCTAGGATACTTTTGTCTATGTATAGACATCTAATAAACTTTCACTTTTCAACCCCATTTAAACTTTATTTAGCCTGGACGGCTATGGGCCATTTAGACGTGTTTTAAACGTCTAATCAACGTAAAATTGCTCAGTAGGATAGTTGCCATAAAGAATTTAGTAGATAGAAATCGCTTGGGGGAGTAATCATAACTCAAAAAATAGGCAAATGTTTGTGTTACTGAATTATGAGGAAGAGTTTTCATTCCATGCAGAATCGATTTCCTAATATTACAATGGAGAAATTGATCTTTGTCTCTCAGGAAAACAACCTTCTTCAGATAGACATTAACCAGGTTCTATGTAGATATTTTATAGTGCATTGCCCATTTAGCCTCTTGACATGTGGTCTTTCTTTCTATTAATGCTTCTGAAATGTGACAAGAAGTGTAGGCCAACATGAAGCCCACTGAGAAGAACTTTTCTATGCACAGTTACACAAAAATGCAAAACAATCCCAGGTCCCATTGCTACATGCTAAGGAAGGGGAACGACTTGGCAGAATTGCCACCTGGGGAAGAACTGGATGTTCCTCTGGGAAGTACAGGTTTGAGGTTTGAGGTTTATTGCTCTTGTCTCTATGGTACCATTTTCCAGAGTAAAATAAAGGACCTCTCTCGGGGGGTCAGGAGTGAAATGACCTGGGATCTACCTAGGGGCATGGCGGTACCTCGGGCAAAATAGAAGGTAGGAAGCCCCCCCCCCCAAAAAAATGGCTTGTTTTGACTTGAACATCCTGCCAGTCTAAGGCAACTCTTAGAGATGCCAGACCATAAAAAGTAAATGCCATGTCCTCAAACAGCTGCTAATTAAGGCTACAAGTGAAAGAAAAATCACACAAATAGTTTGAGATTGCTCCCTTGGGGCATCATGTGTCAGGCTTAGGAGCTGACACCTCATTCCTGACAATGCCTTCATGGAAAAAAGTAGCTTGCTTGGAAGAAACAAGATGTATCTATTTGCACAGTGACAAAACATATAAGTGATCATTGCTTCTGTAAAGCAGTAGTGAATGAAACATGTTCCCATTTTACCTGTCATGGGTTCGCATGAAGTCCCAGGATTTCTTTGTACCGTTCTGTGAATAAAAGAGAAAAGACAAACAGCATAAATAAACAGATCAAAAGGCAGCGAGACATATAGTTGGACATCCTGAGTAAGACGCATACCATGTGCCCACAGCTTTGCGAGTCAGAGTGCGGCTCACACCCAGTGTTGCATGTCACTGGGATGGCTGGATGTCAAATCATCTGTGATTTAAGTGAAACGCTTACTGTAAAGGTATACACAAATTGGCTAATCAGTTGTCCCATAACCGACGCTTGCTTAGGCTTGTTAAAGTGGGACCGCAAGCCACACCCCAGAACAAACATCTGCACATGCAAAGAAAAATATAGGCACCTATACAGGCACCGAATATGACATTCTTGAGCTCAACAAAAACCTCCTATCTGAACTAAGCAGGAGTGCAGATAGGAGGTCCCAATGCAATTAGAGTGAGCTGGAAGGTAATCAATGGCTTTTTGAAGTAAAGAAATCTAACAAAAAGAAACTCCTAATGTGATTTGAAGAGTTATGTAACATTTAGGTTTCAGGTTCAAATACTTTTGCAGTTGTATCACTGTAGAATCAAAACGGTGATACTTGAGTTGAGTGCCAGCCCTTAATTTATAATTTTGGTGTAATGACAACACTATGGAATATATAAACTAGGTAGTCTCATTGTGTATTACGCTCCACAATGTCAACACAAAAAGTCCATAGATGGGCCCTTGCAAGCTGGGCCGGGTTGCGGGAAAAGATCCCCGGCGGTGACTAAATGCTGAAACACGTCCTGTTGTGGTTATTCGGCTTCAATGACAGAAGCTGCTCTGATTGTTTATATGCCCTGTGGTCACGTCAACAAGGTGTGCAGCTGAACACTCCCTCGGTAAATTTCCAGCGCGGGCATCGACCGCCGAGCCGCCGAGGCAGGTGCGTGACCGGCACAAATGAGATGCGCCAATAAATTCTGGCACGCCGGAAAAATATTTGGGCAGTGACGCATTGGGGGTTTTTTGGCTCGTCTGTGAGGTAAACGTACAGATAGTCTGTGTCATTTTGAGGTTACTTTCATTCTTACTGGATAGAGAGGGGAAAAGACCATTTGCAGTTCAGGGTGCCAAATGTGTTAGGTGAGATTAAAATAATATGAAACGAAGTAGTACTTTTGGCAGGTTAGGGTTAGGCAAACATGCAAAAAAAAAAGACAAACACACTGTCTGTTTTGGCAATGGTGAAGTATTCAGCTGCATGTTTGACACCGCCATGCAAAATCATCTTTCAACACAGCTGCCCACACCTTGAGAGAATCAGCTAACACTGTCTGGGGTTGTGCGGTGTTATCCTCCATCCGCAGCCGAATATTCTGCAGCATGTGGCGGATGGTAATCTTCTGTCTTGATATGATATGTTATGTGATGAGAGAGCCGGCCCTAAGTAGCGCGTTAGCTCGGCTGAACATGCTGTAGTCTGAGGCAGGCTGAGGACCTTTATCTGGGAATCAATGCCACAGGAACCCCCTCTAAGATTAAAAATGAATTGTGGTATAGTGTGGTTCTGAAAGATAATATTGCATAACTACCTGTCCTGACATGCTCTCACAAAGCCAAGAAAGACCTTCTGCCCTCTAACTTAACTTGGAGACTATTTCATGCGTGCATCTTCGACCCATAAATCTCCTCCATGAATTACTTTACTACGCATGAATGGGACATCATGAATGGGATTGAATGGCATCTACCAGTCAGAGCAATTTCATAAGTGAGAGAGAGGCCAACCTGGAAAATGAGGCTACCTTTCACCAACACCAGAGGAATCCTTTAAGGACATGGAAAGAATGACTACTTCACATAAAATAATCTTAATCTGTTCAATACCTTTACAAAGTTTTCATTGCCTTGTGCCTTACCGCATACCGTCTTTTTTTCCCCCTTTCATTTGGATATGGTAACCAGCAAATTCAAGGTAAAAACAAAAGGCTTCTCATTTCTGATGTTGTACCAAAATAGAAAAGTAAAACTCCTTTGAGGTGTAACCAGCAAAAATATAAGGCTACTCATTATATCATGATTTTGATCTTTTACTGTTCACATCATGCATAAATAAAGGCAGATGCAATTTAACTTTTAAAGTCAGCATCTAAACTTGATACAAAGAGCAAAAAGAGTGCCAAAAAATAAAAAATGAATTATTTTAGGCCTACTCATAGTGAATTTAAATGGTGATGCTGGCCTACATTCCCACTGCCTGAGGAAATATGACCTTGATTCAAAATTTAGGCTACGCCTCCTGTCCACCCACAAGCTCTTTCAGACCCAGCGATGACAGCTTTACTAGAGCAAGCCTATTTCAACTACAATACATGTATGTTGTGTGTGTGGGTGTGTGTCAAGGTGCAATTTCAGCACCACCCAAGAAATGAAAGGAAGTGAAATGCCAAGCTAATTGCACCAGTATATTCAGGTATAATGAGGCTCCTGTTGTAGCAACACTCCTCAGTGCCGAAGCCAGCACCAGAAGGGTTCTGGTTGTGAATGGCACGGCACAATGCTAGAAGTGAAGAGAACATTATGAACATACAGTACTCTGGGTTAGAGCCAGCATGTGACATTGTGCCAATGATGCCCTACAGCTGCAATATGCAACTTTGTTTCCACATTAAAATAACAATAAATAAAGTTACATTATGCATTATCAGTCTGTGTGTTCATGTCTAAATCCACCTGTTTGCCTAAAATTGACTCAAAAAAACAAATTCTGTACATTTTCACTCCAGATGAAGATGATTATGAAGATGTTTTCTAACAAAATAAGTTGTACTTGTATTTTAAGATGCATCAGGTTGCGACAAACTTGCAAAAATGTGCACTTCAATCCATAAGATTGGAAAGCAAAATGTGTGTGGGTGACGCAATTTGTAAACAGCTACAATAAACACATTTGCCTTTATGCCCTGTAATCAATATTTCCTTTTGCATATCATTAAAAAGATTTGCTGCCATCTTGGCAGTGTCCTCCTGCAGAAAATCATGCCACAACCCGTTGTACTGTATATCAGAAGTTACATGAAGTTGCAACATAACTCGCAAACTTGCAAATATGTTTCCCAATCCATAGCTGTGTGCACCGTGTACCGTAAGGCTGAGACACAAGCTGCAAACTTGGGATAGATTTTTTAGTTGTGAACACTTATTTGCACTTAATTGCAAATGTGCAAACACATGTGCAAACAATTTGAGAACAAATGCATTGAAAGCTTTGAGCTATAGTTGCAATATTTGAATCCTTTAATTAATTTTAATTCACTGGTAGCAATACAGTGTGTGTCACATATTGATTAGCATGTGACAGCCTCCAGATCATTTTCTGTTGTGATAAAAGGCTATATACAGTAAATGAACTTGACTTTACTGCTGACCCCCTCAGACAAGGCATTAACCCCCTGGAAAACTAGTAGGGGGAATTTGAGCCCCTCCAAAAATCATCCTGGATAAAAGCTGCATACTGTGGCATCAAAGTTACCAGTTCACATGCGTTTTTAACTGAAGAAGTTGTCAATTTAAGGCATTTAAGGCATTAAGGCCTTACGCACATCCCATTTAAGCCATGTTTTTTTTTCTTACTAATTGCCTGGACTACTGTAACACTGTTTTCTGGTCTATATAAAAACAGCAAACAGAAAACACTCTCTCCATTAGTTGCCTGTTAGTTTTAGAAGTGATTATAAAAATTATGGCTTGCACCCAAACATGTACCTGAACTGCTCAGGTACGTTTCCTGTAAAGCCTTAAGAAATATCTTTCAGTCACTGCGGCCTCACGCCTCATTATCAGTTACTCAAATCATCTTACCTCGCCAGCTGCTACCAGATGTCTGGCTTTCAAAACTCTTGGAACAAAAACTACCTCCAAATTGGCTGATTGATTGATTAGTTGATTAACTTTCAGGCCAACAAAGTTCCCCTATCACATTAACGCAGAATTGTGTTGACGGAACTGGGTCTTTACCAGGTGCTCATTACAGGCTTTGAAACAAAAGACAAGGAAGTGCTTTATCAACAAAAAACTTCTAATAAAAAACTGTTTCTATTCTATTACTTTTCTAAATCAATACATCAGAATTCAACTAAAAATACTTAGATGGAAACCCTGCTAAATCCACAAATGCACCTCAACAGTCAAAACAACCAGAGCATAACCCAGCAGGGCATGGACATACTGTAAGTATCAATGTGACGCGAAGCTAGCGTAATGGCATTCATGCATCATTAACTATAATGCTGAGGTGTGAAATAAGAGCATGAAGCCAAGTTTGTGTAGGTTTAGTTATAGTATAGTCTTGTGGTTTGTGCTGACAAGACACTTGTTCTGAGATAATGGAGTGCAGACAAATGGCTTAAATCAAACTGAATTGTCTGTCAGAAGTGAAAAAAGTAGGCCTGGTAAAACATGACATTACATGAAATACAATGTACCGAATTTCATTGGAGGATGGCATGTACCATGATAGAGTTCACATTGACTCAAGTTGCACAGAATTGCCAGAACTTAGGTTTCCAACAGTGAAAAGCTTATCCAATAATTACAGTTGCATTGCAATGTGACTATTACCTGTAATTAAACTAAACACAAACTTATTAATCAATCATCATACTGTGATATGACATCAGAGAGACACAATAATATTCATTATACAGACAACAAATTGCCTATCCAACTAAGGCCAAAAACTCATGTATTTACAGATTCAAATCTACATCAATCGACCTTAAACCTTGGACTCCAGCTCTAGGCGTGCACAGACACTGAGCCACACGCAGAGTGATGCCAGCCCGAGTGATGGAAGTGAGAGCGGCCTGTGCACTCGCTGACACATCGTCAAGCCTCCAAACCGCCGAGGCGTGCTATGAAAGATGCTCTGCCAGCGCTGCGAGACGGCCTCCTGGTGTAATTACCGACAACGAAATCCTGTCATGTCAACAAACTGCGCGAGTGTGGAGAGCGCCGTCGCTCCTCCTCGGCCCCCCCACCCCACCCCACCCCCCGACCGGAGCCCGGGGGCCGCGCCCTTCTCACTTTCCCTTGGTGAAAGCAAAACTAGTGCGGAGGCGTGTGTGCGCCGCCAGTGATAAATCACTCGTCGCCACCGAGGCGTCGAGGCGCTTCACGCCACTCGGCTCGGCTTTGTCGACGCTGCTGACTGAATGAAGTGAGGGAGAAGAGAGGGCGTTTTTCCTTTCAGTGAATATTTTACGAACATATTAAGCATTGGTAAAAGGTTATGTAGATGGTATACGCCAGCTTAAATAGTGGGAAAATAAGGAAACAAACCAGCAAATGACTTCACGGAGCTGTCTTTAGGAATCTTTTTTGGCTTTAGGAAGCTTTAAAAAGGGCAATTCCAGCATGATTGGAGTTATGAGATATTTGCTATTTTAGTTTCTAATAGTCCTTACGCACATCCCATTTCCATTTTTCCTTGGTCTTAGTTGTTTTTCAAAGTAAATATTTTGAAACAAACACAGCCTAAATATTACAAGTTATTCCCAGTAACGAATAGGGTAGACATTTAAAGCCGGAATGGTGTAAAATCAAGCTTTAACTTCCGTTTTATTTTACAGACTATAGCTGGTGGAAGTGTCTTGCTTTGGTATGTATGTTGGCTTGACTGGGCTGTGATTGACAGAAGGCGGGTCCTACTGCAGAGAACATTAGCTAGCGGTTGAAAGTGCATCTCGGCAAAAAACGATTTTCAGCTTCTCATTCACAGTGATAGATAACCTTTACTGACTGATTTGGAAGTCCCAGGAGTTGTTTCTATGCCGGAATTGAATGGCAGTGAATAAGCCCGGGCGGTATGGCAAAGCTGATTTAAAATGAGCTAATATCTAACTGTGGTGTATGCGTTTAAAAGCAGTCAGAATTAACATTAAAGGGATGGAAAATGTAAAAAAAAAAAAAAAGTCAAATCACACTGGAGTTGTCCTTTGAGAGCAGGTCAACAGGTCAATGGGAGCCTCATGAACTCTCAGGAGAACCTGTGAGAGCTCAGCCAAGACAAACAGCTCTCTGACTGCAAGTGCTTCCCTTCCATGTGCACATCTGAGAATGTCTGAAGTGACCATGTGTTGTTCTGACGGATGTTCTAAAAACATTTATGGGACTTCAAAATGATTTTCCCTCAGTCTAGACATAAGACAAAAGGCGATTTTCCAACTGTGAAACTTTTTTTTTTTTCTATTTTCTGTATTTATTCTAAACAATTTTCCTTTAAATGTATTGTCTACTTTTATGTCCTTGCTATATTATTATTATCATCATTATTAATATCATTTTTATGATTATTATTATCATCCAGAGGGGTAACAGCTGGCGAGTTGTGGGGGCTGTTGGGGGGGGGGCTGTGGAAAAGCCTGTCCCACCAAGAGCAGCACTGCTGTTTGGTGCTGGAGGTAATGGGGGGACTGGGGGGGGGGGGGGGGTGATACAATGACCTCTTTGAGAGGCCATATAGAGCAAGATCAAACGAGATGGGAAGCATGCTCGGACAAGACAAATAGGTTCCTCAGAACAGTACAGTAGGATATTATCTTACTTTGGGATTATGGAAGAGAATGAGACCCGTCATCGTCAATTCCAGGGAATTTATCGCCTTCAGTAAAGTGAAGACAAAACAAACGCAGCCGGAGCAATGCCAGGGAGGGGGAGGGTGGGGACAACTAGCAACATTGGATCTGCGATAGGAAGGAACAAGGTTTTGGGGAAATGTGGCGTTTAAGAAACACTAGCACTAACAAAAGCACTGGTGTGAGACAGGATACCAATTGGTTCGAACATGCATCGCATTTGTTTACAGTAATCATACCAAGCTGCACAATTCATTTGGCAATGATACATTGATATCTGTGAGAAGACATGATTCTTTTCTGGCAACTGCATTCAAGACAAAAGTGATGGCACAAACCAGTGTGGGGCTCACCGCAAACACACACACACACACACACACACACACAACGACGTTCCCCCTCTAGTGTCCTGTCACCACTCACAGATGGTGGGGTTCCCCTCATTACTAGGGCCACTTGCTGGGGGGGCGGCGTGAATAGCCCTGGGGAGACACAGAGAATCACGGCCGACATGGATTACGACAGAGAGATTAGCCCACAGGGAGGGAGGAGAGAGAGAGAGAGAGAGAGAAAGGGAGAGAGGGAGAAGGAGGAGTGGAAGGGAAGTATAGGACAGGCTACACGGGACCTTGAAATTAATGTGGTCCCTCTGGCTTTGGGCATCAGAAATGACAGGCTCTTGCGTGAATGGCTATTGTAGAGAGGGATGTGTGGTCTTGATCTTTTTTAGGTGCTTAAAGTCTAATAACCATCACACACACACGCACGCACACACACTCCTGCCCCCTTCACTACACCGTAGACCGGGCAGCTGCAGCAAAAAAGAAAATCAAAAAAAAAATCGACTGCCTTCCTGCTCCCACACACAATGGCAGTCTTTTAATTCCCACCATGTGCTTTCCAATTTCCCCGGATTTACCCTCAGTCCCCGTCTTCCCACCAGCCTCACCAGAGGAAGCGGGGCCATCACATAAACAAATTACAACCAATGAACTAATGAGTTTAAAAATGGGATTATGACAATGACATCAAATGTGGACTAATGAGGAAGACAACCAGTCCACGGTCGCACCTTCATAAACTGATGAATTACAGTAAGACAAAACAGATACTAGGCCCATATGGACACAATTTCCCATTTTACAAAATAAGAAGGACAGTGCTTCTCGTGGATCACCGCAAACTCAGGCTGTGAGATGATCATGAGAGCATTATCTCATTTACAAAATGACAAATCTGATTTGCAAAAGCGATCCCCGCCTCTCCGCGAGTGCAAGACCCGGCGTCAAGGACACCACTCTTTAAGTAGACACCATGTGACTGTGCCCTCCGGTGAAAGCCAAAAAAAGGCACGTAGACCTCAAATCAAATCAATGGAGGTCACTCTACGTGCTCGTGTCCCTCCGAAGCAAACCAGCTGACTGGGAGATAGGCCTGACACTGTTTAGCTGAAGGACTACCAGAGCATAGCCTATACTGAGTTTAACCTTAGTTAAACACATTTGCCAGAGAGCCTAAAAATTAGGGATGGGATGATATGCTTATCTCACAATACGATTCGATACACGATATGGGGTTCACGATTCGATACAACCACGATACGATGTAATTAATAAAAGTTCAATGACAACTAGGCCTGGGCAATATACCGATATTATATCGATGTTGTGATATGAGACTAGATATCGTTAGATTTTGGATATCGTAATATCGTGATATGGCATAAGTGTTGTCTTTTCCTGGTTTTAAAGGCTGCATTACAGTAAAGTGATGTCATTTTCTGAACTTACCAGACTGTTCTAGCTGTTCTATTATTTACCTTTACCCACTTAGTCATTATATCCACATTACTGATGATTATTTATCAAAAATCTCATTGTGTAAATATTTTGTGAAAGCACCAATAGTCATCCCTACAATATTGTCGCAATATCGATATTGAGGTATTTGGTCAAAAATATTGTGATATTTGATTTTGTCCATATCGCCCAGCCCTACTTACAACTGAACATTTAGCCCACTTTGTAGAAAATACCGAAATATATATTGTGTATCGTCATTCAGGCTAAATATACCGAGATATGATTTTTGGTCCATATCGCCCAGCCCTGATGACGACAAAGTCTGACTGTGGAGAATAATGTTTAGCCTATTTCTGAGCCACAAATCTTTCCATAATTTGGATGGAGAGCTTGTGAAATTGTGATAGTCAAGCCGTCTCATTCGTGATTCCTACAGCAGAACAAAACGGAGCTAATATCGCGATTCATTTTTCTCCCCCGTGATACGTATTGTCACATTTTCGTATTGCGATACATTGAATTTCGATATATCGTCCCATCCCTAATAAAAATGGTTTTATAGTCGGGCACCACAGAGCATGCACACTGTCAGACCAGACAGAGGGGCGACTTCACCAGCACCGTTCCAAGTTCCAAATTTCTGCGGGAAAATTTTAAGATTTTAAGAGTCGGAACGTCTCTAACGCTCGGTTTGACGGGGCGAGGGCCGGCGACTGTAAGCTAGATAAATAATTCGAGATGAATAATTCAAATCGGTATAATGAATAAATGGAGAACGCAATTAGTCTGCTCTACATAGCAACCCGTGGCTGGATGTGAGCGCGAGGCAACAAAGATGAGAGCGGTTTTCTCGGAGTCAATGAGGGACAATCACCTGCTTTGTAGAGCGAGGCAAAGGAGAGGAAACAAAACAAGCAATAAATACTAATGACGGAGAGAGCCTCTTAGGCGTGACATTACCTACTTTCAGAGTGGGCTTCTGTGTGTGTGTGTGTGTGTGTGTGTGTGTGTGTGTGTGTGTGTGCGAGTGTATTCCGGTGAGTGACCATCCAGGCTGCAGATGTACTGTGGAACAAAAAAAAAAAAAAAAGACCCGGGAAGGGATGCTACCTCGTTGTGATTGAAAAAGCCTTTGTGGGGAGTCCCCCGAAGAACGCCCCCCCCACCCCCCCTACCCCCCCGACCCTTCCGAGCTCCGGAGGAGAAATGACGAGGATGAAAGGGAAGACGAGATGGGGAGAGGGGAGTCCGCCGTCGTCCTCCTTTGTTGTCCATCTGCTGTCTTAGCCGTTCCGCCATTCTCTTGACAAGCTTAGCCCCCCTCTCCTGTCACAGGTGTAACCCCCCCTACTGAAAAAAAAAAAAACCCTCACCCCAGCTCCCCTCAACAAGAGTGCCTGGGTCCTCGAGTTTTCTGATTAAATTGAAAACACAACAAAGGGGCACCTTCCAGTCACTTTTTGGATTGGTTTTACTGCTTGTATACCTGTGATGATGAGCGGCCACTTGTGCCGTCTTCATTAGAGTTCATTTCCAGGACAGAGTTGACTTTAGTTTGGACAAAATATCTGATTTCTAGCCTAGTTCTACTGAAACGTTGTGTGGTTATGTATATGATGAGGTCCTGAGAGAACTTGACAGGTTAACATTGGCTCTCATTCATCGCGCAATAATCTGTAAGCTGTCAATTTGAACTTGGCTGTGCCGGCGAGATCGACTTCAAGTTTGGAATGTGTGCTGAAAGATGGACAAGCGGGTTTCTGCATGTTACAGATGAATGACAATGAATGACAAAAGTGAATTAGGGGATTCACACTCCAGGAAGAAGTGGTTTGTCTGAGGGAAAATAATGTTCACAACCACTTTTTGGGCACTGACTTGTAATTTTCATGGTGTCCTGCAGGCAAAATCTTTCTCTAACTTCTTCATGTTCCTTCAACAGTGACTGTCTACTTTACACCTCAGATTCAGTTCAGTTGGGTGTTTTTTTTAAAGGGGAATGCACACAACCCTGCATGTAAATATGTCACCGTCTGTAACAATGTGCAGTGGACTACAAGGCCAACCGCTAAACAAGTCACCGCAGGGTACAGTCCTCCAAAAGGTCCGAACGCGGCAAGCCACAAACAAGGGTCACGCCACACGACTGGCAGGATCAAAAAGGTCACCGCAGATCCCACTGGCCACCTGTCTGTGGAAGGACCTCCCGGGACCTCCCAGGCCGGCACAGTCGCTCCTTGCCAAGTAGCGGGGGACCGAACAAGAGCCCTCGACCTCGGCCCACCCCGCCGTATCCGCGAGCTACACCGGCTCATCTCCTTTACAGCAGTTGCTTGGGCCTCAGTGCCATTGAGGCCCAAGTGCACGCAGGTTTTCATTCCAATCAAACACTACAGTAGCTGACTTCGCTAATTAGCATACCATCCAGAGAGAGAGAGAGAGAAAGAGAGAGAGAGAGAGAGAGAGAACTACTTAGAATGGCTGTTTTCAAAACCAGTCAATTGTCCTCTCAGGCTTGGATTAGCCTATATCCAGATTTTTGGATCCCATTTGCCAATCGTTATGTTCTTACAATGGGTGAAATAATGAAAAGTTGTTAAATATTTTAACGCATATCCTAAAGAAATGCATAATGGAGGAACACTTGAAATTAAAAATAGTCAATATTAGCATCCCGTCACGCTTGGGAGGACAATTCCAAGACCAGGTCCAATCGAGTTCGAGTCAAGACCAGGTCCAAAGTCAAGGCCGAGACAAAAGCAAATCAAATCCTATTCAAGCTCAAGATTAAAACAGGCAATAAACCTGTGTTCATTTCCATTTCCAAATACAAAAATTATGATTGAGGAATTTCTTAAATGGATAAACAGAGATGTATAGATCTATTTGCAGGAGCTCTATACCTTTCAAGATCCAATTGATAGGGCTTTATGTTTGAGGACCATCATGTACACAAGTTTCTACAGGAGAGAAGCCTCTACTTATTTGTGGTGCTGTGGAAACAAATAACCACACATCAATAAAACGACCCATTTTTTATATTTTTAGATGAAAAAGCAGACAGTGACAGAGACCAAGACAAAACTGAGTCAAAATAGGCAGCAGACCAAGACAAGTCCTAGACGTCAAAAAGTGATCTGGAGACCGCGCGCAAGACCGAGACCGGACTCAAGTTCTACAGCTCTACGTAACAGTGAAATGAGCCAGTGTAACGATTGGTTGGAATGAAAACCTGCATTTTATACTCTTGGGCTGACGAGTGCTCTTCTAGGCCACCGTTTTCTGGCTGCTCACTGGCTCTGGGGGCCTGGTTCAACTACAGGCTAGGTGGAAGTGAAAAGAAGGAGGGCAAAAGGTTTCGCTGCCTCGCAACAAACTTTTTCCCGTGCCCTCCAAATCTTTCCATCACCTCCTTTCCCCTACCAAACCAACCCCTCATTTAATACGGTCACTTGTCTGGTCAGCCTGTCTGTTGCCCCAAATTCTCTGACCTAAACTACCCTACCTATCCCAGCACAGCACACACACACACACACACACTCCATCTTATTCACACTTTCCATCCTCTCGTGTCTCCTTGGACTGTCATTACGTTGCTTGGCGCAGTAGGACAGTCTGCTCACTCAGCCACACTTAGACTTACATGCAGACAGTTCAACATGGACCTTGCCTCACTCGTCAGACTGGGTTACGTAATACTTTATTCTTATCCTCTTATCGTCGACAACTCGAGCAATAAGGATGCCCGTTCATTTTCTATGAGTTTCATTGCTATGTGGCTCTATGTGTAGCTCCTGAGTCCCACCAGGAGTTTTCTACTGTGCTCACCCTCTCGCTCACCCCCCAATAAAAGCAAAAAATGTACGCATCTTTTGACACCCAATAGTAAAGCCACCCTGTATTACAGCATCTGTTTGGGTAGGCAAGCTTTTCTCACTGTTGCTAGTGTCCATCAGTGTTATTTCACACCTTACTGGAATGTCCTAAACAAAAAAAAAACAGAAAAAAAAGGACACTAGCACATTTCAGCTCGAATATGTTAAGGGGATTGAAAAATGAACAGTGACCTGGTAAACAGGCTCACTACTGAAGAGATTATGGGGACGGACGTGTGTGTGTGTGTGTGGTGTAGGGGGATCTTCTGAATGGCAGAGAGAGAAGTGTGGGTGGCTGTATGCGGTGACTCAGTGGATACAGCTAGAGGAAGGAGAAGACGTCTCAACAGAAAGCTGAGGGGACTCTGGAAGGAAGGAAGGAACCCTAATGCCACAGAAACGGAACAGAACAAACAGAGCCAGTCTACAGCAGTGGACCTGACAGTCTAAGGTCTTCACTGCTGGAAATCACTGTTAAGAGACCAGTCTAGTCGGACATCTTCGAGGTGTAATGGTCTAATCACAATTATGTTTAGTGCTCCGATGACATCATTGATTACATGGACTGTGGAAGTTTGGTGACTTTGGATATTCGCTATTCGATGCATTGTTTTGTTTTGAACATGGCTGCAAAAAATTTTATGACTACTGTAAACAAACCCAATAATATGGTGCTTTTAGGGTTAGTCAATTAATTCATAAAATAATCAACAGATGAAGCCAATATTAAAATAATCGTTAGTTGCAGCCCTTATCCTGAATATTAAGTTTGTTTAGAATGGCAATGTTCTTCATTACTTCAAGAACCCTGCGAAAAATGATGATAAACCATTTTCAATTTTCAGCGCACATACTTCTGTAGGAGATCCATGAACAGTCTACGATCAATGAGGCCAGGGTCATAATTTCATACATCAGAATTGCCTGTATGCAGTTATCAATATTGAGAACTGGGAAAGCCTGAAAGCCAGTAGTTACAGCAGAACCCTAGGGCAGTTAATTGGAGATTGACAGCTCTTGAGCTCCTTTGATATACTTACAAATTAGGAGATTTCAGTCAGAAAAGACCTTGCCCTATAGACCTAGTTAGACCTAGTTACTACTGTGGTGTGCTGGTGCAATTTTACACAAGACCGAAGTACGGTATTACTGGGTTTGTTTACAAAATTCTCAGAATTTGGATTTTTGATAGCTCAATTCAATGTCAAACCAGACCAACTAGAGCAACCACAATCTGAGCAGTGAGCACTGAAAAAGCATGTAAGAGGAGTGGTTTGATGTTAGAAACTCTACTAGAGATTAGAAAGTTAACCAGTCATGATTGATTTAGAACTGTTACCACATACCCGTATGAAAGAGGATTTTCACCATGACTTAAGGGTCCATTTTTAGTAATTCAAATTTGTCTTTTCATATCATATGCTTTGCTCATGGGCACTTTGGACGTGATGGTGAGAGAATAGAAAATTAACACCAACCACCAGCCAAATGTTGGTAAATCCTTGGCTGTCACTGAGTTTACTAACTACTCTACAAAACACATAAGTAGGTAACCAACCACTGTAAGTAGGTTCTACTCTGTTTTAAGAAACAAGTTGGCTGATAACACAGTAAAACAGAATTTGACTCATGCATTTTGGGAGGCGCTGGCCACTGTGGCTGTGGGACAACAAAGTTAGCTTCCCGCCATGAATGATGGGTCCTGTAAATCTAATTCCAATCCCCCTCCAGTTGTTGCACAAATTAGTAACAGCTTATCCATGGGAAAACCCCTACTGTTAATGTCAAGGAGCATTCCTGCAAGCGTGTGGTGATTAGCGAGTCTCTCTACCTCTATGGCAACAAAGACAACACATGAGGGTGTCAGTTGGGCACATACTCCAGATTTGATCTGCTACTTTTTATCATTATAGGAAAGACCAAGCAAAACTGGCAGATGATATGTATTTGGAAGCCATATCTAAAATAATCACATCAGAAGAGCATCCAAGACCAATTTCCCTCTAAGTTGTGTAATAATTTATCACACTGACCAAATACTAATATCTTGTCATTCTCGTCTTTGCTCCACTTTGTCCCCGGAAATTTCAGCAATATGAGCGGGTATGACAATTTTACTTGCACACTACATTAATGCAGGGAGTCTGCCATACCTTGGGGTTTAGTGCATTGACACCCATGTATAAGAGTGTAAAGTGTCTCCCTGTGTGCATATTTCCATGCAGTGTTTCCCGTTATGAATATGTCCTGGACCTGTATTTCAGACATTCTGAATACTGTTAACAATCTGCATTCCCAAAGTGTTTGAATAAATGAGATTCTACAATACTCATTCATCTAGCTAGGGGACTACATCAGGGGCCCCGGGGTGTCACTGGAGCCCACTGCCAAGACCCCTGACCTAGAAACAACACACCAACCAGACTGTCCCTGCACACAGAGCTAAAGTCAAGTTCTACAGTGTAATTCAACGAGTCCCAAGTAACTGACCTGTCACCAAGTGTTCCTTGGCGTCTGACTTCCCTACACGTAACACTGCTAGCCCATGTTATCTAAACCTCCCTACACTAATGTAAAGCATGTGGTAATGGTGATGCTGGACCAAAGCCTATGAAGCTAGCTAACGTTAGCATGCTAGCCTAAAGCTGCCTCACAGCCGGCTGAGGTTTCACGTCATACACTAGCTATTGTCGTATGTGAAAACAACACACATGCAATAGTTTAGGCAATGTAGCGAGAGTAACGCCAATTGTTGCTGTCAATGTCCGTGCTTTAAGGTCAGCTTAGCCCTCATGCTCTGCTAGCTAGCTGCAAAATGAATGGGGGGGTTGGGCTAGCACACAGCAGCAGCATCCAACAGCCACAGTCTAGGCAGTGATAACGCAAAGGAGCTAGTATTTGGACTCACCTGATTATAGTGCACCCTGAACGGTTTTAGATAGTTGGAGTTGGTGCATGGGACGACTTCAATATTATTAATCTGGTCCATAATGTACACTTTTGGGCTAGATTGGTGGCTCACCGATGTTGCTCTCACCGCACACAGACTGATAACAACTACAGTTAGCAAATTGCAGTGATGGAATGCCTACGGAGGCCCGTAAAGGACAGAAGATTTCACTTTCACCGTGCCGTTCACGATGGGTGCACGGCGTATGGGAATAAAGGAAGAAGTGGCTTGAGGGTTAAAGGGAAGTAACGAACAATTTGGAACTGTTGACGCCTTAAATTTGAAGCCGAAGTGTGTGTGGACTGATCAGCTTTGCCACATTATATGTCAGTGTGTATTTTACAGCATAATAAGCGATGCAATTTCAACCACAAACGACAACTCCAACCAGCCGTTATGCAGTTATAACTAGTTAGTTGTACATGGCCATATCCCTTATTAACCCTAATATGCATCAATCCTAGTGCAATGTTCTGATTGTGCCTGTGCAAGTAGCTCACTTCCTGGTTGCAGGGGCTGTCTGTGGTGCTGAAAGTGGGTCCAGGAGAACATGGGAGCAACATCAGGTTAGAACAAAAATCTTGGCATTGAACTAAAAAAAAACGTTTGAATCCATACTGGGTGAATTTTAGATGCAAATTGAATATTAGCCACATCCATTCTCCTGGCTAACATTAAACATACCTGTAACACTGGTGCTGTAACCTGGATCATGGTACATATTATTTTTCTATATACATTTTTCAAATACATATTGATTCCTTATGGTAGGACTTGCTGATGTAAAATAAACTTCAAATAGAAAAATTTAAAAAAAACCATTTTGTTCTGAAACAATTGTGAGCAAACCACTGTCAGTTTTAAAAAAAACTTCAAACTGGTATTTAGCTGTCAGCATTTGTATCAAAAGATCAATCAATCAGTTGTGAGTGAAAAAATGTCTTCAAACCAATCCCTTATAAAAATAACTATTGTATTCCCTTAATAAAGAAGAGTACAGTTATCACAGCAAAATTATATGTTTGGAATTGGAATATTATAGGAATTTCATACTGATACCATAGGAGATTAAAAAAGAAAATACCATAAAGTTTGATACAGGACTATAAACTCACTATACCACAGACACATTCAACAAAATTAGAATATCACAACAATATTAGAATGATTTTTTTGGTGATTAAAAGGGTGAATATGTCATGTTTTTTCAACAACTAATTGGATTTACTTATCTACGTTCTTGCGGGCTGTAAAATAAGTTATGGGTGTGATGTTACGGTGAAAAACAAAACATCTGGTTTAAAAGGATGTGGAAGGAAAGAGGCCAAGTGCTGAGGATTAGCAGACTTCACTGGTCTTTACATGGCCAACCTCCCATTACTTATCTTGTCATACACCTCAGCTTACATTACATTGGAACCAGCTGCTCAGTCTCCCCCCCCCTCTCTCTCTCTCTCTCTCTCCTCTGTCTCAATCTTTCTTACGCTCTCCCTCTCTCTCGCTGCATCTCTCTTTCTCTGTCTGTCTCTCGGTGTCTCTCTCCTCTCTCTGTCTCTCCCTCTCCTTCTGTCTCAGTCTCTCTTACTCTCTCCCTCTCTCACTCCTTCTCTCTCTGTCTCTCTCTGTCTCTCTCTGTCTCTCTCCTCTGTCTCAGTCTCTGTTACTCTGTCCCTCTCCCTCCTCTCCCTCTGTCTCTCCCTCTCTCTCTCCTCTGCCTCAGTCTCTCTTACTCTCTCCCTCTCACTCCTTCTCTCTCTCTGTCTCTCTCTGTCTCTCCCTCTCTCTCTCTGTCTCTTCTGTCTCAGCCTCTCTTACTCTCTCCCCCTCTCTCTCTCGCTCCTTCTCTCTCTGTCTCTCTCTCCTCTGTCTCAGTCTCTCTTAGTCTCTCCCTCTCACTCCTCTCCCTCTGTCTCTCCCTCTCTCCTCTGTCTCAGTCTCTCTTACTCTCTCCCTCCTCTCTCTCTCTGTCTCTCTCTCTCTGTCTCTCTCAGGCTGATATTGGCCTTTTATTAAAAATCTGATTTTGGTTTAATTGATCAGTTGATTCTAATATGACAGTTTGTTCAGATTCCACACAAGTATATATAAATATGTTATTATCTTAGCATTAATCATTATTATTAGTAGTAGTAGCAGAAGTAGTATCCTGGGTTTCAATGGAGAGTTTTAGTGTCCCATGATGGTCTGAATGCATAAAAATGGTAAAACTTAAAGACATTAAATATCAGCACAAAATATCAGCTATCAGCAGCTTCAAATCAAAAACATCAGTACAGGCACTGGCCTCCATAAACCCATATCAGTCGAACCCTAATGACAATTGGTAATGGATACTTGTTTTGTCTAAGTGCTGCACATCCAGACAGCAGGCTGACTGTACACGCATAATGCCTGGAAAGGGTTTGTCATTTCTTATTCATTATTCCTTTATTCAACTACAGTATAGACTTTACGGGACAGTTGAGAAATGTTGTAAATTTTGTAATTATTTAGTAATTATTCATTTTTTCTTTCATGTCAGATCCTTTTTGTCCCTCAGGATGAAATCGGGGGAGAACTGTCCTTCCATTCATTCGCTTATTCGTTAATTTATTCGTCCTTCTGTCTCACGTGATATCTGACATGCCGCTGATCGGATTTTACAAAACTCAGCAGAGTGATGCATCTCACTATTACGTTGTGGCATTTTCAATAGTGCACTTTTAGAGGGGGAAACTACATTGTTTGGACCTTTGTCCATGTGTCACGCACCATAACATTTACCTGATTGGATTTTGATTAAACTTGAGGGAATTATGCATCTCACCATTGCATTTAAGCACTGGTGAGATGCATCATTTCTGGGGGATTTGTTGTTGCATCTTTTTCTCTCTTCCTTGGAGGCAAGATGAGTTGAAAGTACCTTTATTGTTTTACTCTGAAAACTAAACTGCATCATTTCAGTCAATGCAATGGCACAAGATTCATTTCACTGCCTTCTTATTAGATCAAACACCTGCGTGACGAGAAGCCCGCCACCCTCAAAGTGCTGAGTAATGAATCAGATGGGCGTGGGAGCTCTTTCTCACCGGCCCGGCCTCGGAGGGTGAGGCCGGATGATGTCACCCTCTCACATCAATAACAGCCTCATAATGGAAAACAATCTGCTCGAGCTCCAATCTCGACGGGGCCGACTTCCTCCGGCCGAACGAGCCCCAGACCGCCACCCACTACACAAGGACAGGATGTAACACTTTTGCTAGCTGATTTACATCTAAATAAATACAGGCCCAGACAAAACAATGTGCGGACCCACAAAGAGGAACCCGGCGTCTCTCCTCCCGGGCAGGTCCGATTTATATTGCCCCCCCCACCCCCCGATCCGGCCAAGCTGCAGGTCCCGATAAGCTGGGAGGGACCTGCTGACTTTAAGCATTGTGCAGGAGTCGCCATGCCACGGTGTTTCTGCCACGCTCGCACAGCGTCCGCTAGTTCACAAGTTCAAGAAACCATAGAAGAAGAATGATAGAATGAAATGAGACTATAGGGCACAACGAAGCACAGAGAGAGAACTCACAATGGATGGTGCACAAAGCCTTTCCAGGCATTATGCATACAGTCAGCAGTAGGGATGTGCAGCACTTAGACAAAACCAGCATCCATTACCGATTGTCATTAGGGTTCAATTGATATGGGTTTTTGCAGGCCGATACTGATAAAGAAATTTTTGGATTAAAGCTGCTGATAGCTGATATTTCACGCTAATCTTTTTGAATTAGATTAGACAATTTTCATGAAAAAAAACAAAACAAAACAATTACAAGGATTCAGTATTATTCTGGTGAAGGTGGAAAAGCCTGTAAAACAGCATTCAGACCACTGTCCATTCTAAAACTAAATTATCATTTAATAATTTTGAGATACTTTTGATCCATATTGAACTAGAACTGTGAGGTGTTTTGTGAAAATGCTTTCATTAGGCATTATCTGTGGTCAATGAAAACGTATAGAAGCCTATTACCTCCACTACACTACATACACTCCTTTCCCTTCCCTTTCTCCATTTTGCTCCCATATAGCCCCTCTGACAAATCCAAAACTTTAAAGCGTGGACTTTTGAAAAGTTACACTATCGACAAGCACATACACACACACATACACACAAAGGAACAGGCCCACTTCAGGTGTGTAGGGAGGGATAGTAGTCAGGATGTGAACATAACATGTTGGCAATGCAGACACAATTAATTCAGAAGTTTTAAGATGACAGGAACCCATTCACAAAGGAATGGCACAATCCTAATTCATATTCGATCCACTCATATTTTAAACTTTTGCAAAAAAAACAAATCTTGTCATTAGATTTCCTGCAATCTTGGAGAACGAGCCTGATTGCAGGAGTTGAATCCAGGAGGGAAGGTTATTCCTTGATACTCTAGACATTAAAGGGGAAGCCTGGCTATGAATTTTTTCATATGAAAATGTTTTAGTAATTTATTCTCTAGTGCCACCTCTCTCTCCTGGAGCTACAGGCTGTGTTGGGGGTGTTTCAAGCAGCCAGAAAGAGCCACTGCTCTGATTGGCTGGCAGTACTTGAGGCTCCTCCCCCCACCCAGCACCCCAAACATATGATTGGTCGACTCCAGTAAAATCAGCTTTCTACAGTATGTAAGAACTGGACCATGTTCTAACTGGCCCGTTTCAGTTGTGCAATTTTTTTCTCAATACATTTTTGGCAAAACAAATAGTGCAATTTTTACTTTTTTTACTGGATCATCAAAGAGTGTAAACCCCATGAACCCCATGATTAGATTACCCAATTGGTTTGTTTGTTTGTCCATGTGTCATGCGTGATATCTCAAATATCTCTGATTGGATTTTGACAAAACTTGGGGAAATGATGCATCTCACCACTGCAGTCCAGCATTCTCAAAATGACACTGATTGGCCCAAAGGGGGCGCTACAAATGCAGGGGATTGCATCATGCATGGTGGACAAGAGGCTTACTATTGCCTTGTAACATCTGACTTGAGCTTCTGTATGGATGCCATTGGATTATGGCTCCATCACACTTTGTGTATTGGAAAATGCATCTCAAAGATCGCTTCTTTCAGCAAAACAAAGTGACAAAGTGACACACCAAAAACAACACTTCGAATTTGCTTCATCTTCTATAGTGAACTTTCATGCCACGGCCCGATGCTGTATCCTCTCCAGGACCTCACTGGAGCATCACCCACAAAAACCTTATCTGCTCCTCAGTTCTGGTCCTGGGGCACCCGCGACGTGTTAATCCCGTCCTTCCCAAGTACATGCTGGTGCGGGGCCCTCGCAGTCACGGCCAATTACTGTGCGCAGGCGGCTGATGCAAGCCAGACTTCCTCAGGCTTAGCGCAACGCCAAACCCGGAGCCTCCCGAGGTCACCGAGCCTTCCATTCTCTTCCTGTCTGCCCTTCTTGTCCATCCTGCTCTCTCTCTCTCTCTCCTTCTGTCTTACTCTCTGTCTCTTTCTCGATCTCTCTCTCTTTGTCTCTGTCTTTCTCACCCTCATACTCCCCATCTCTCATGCTCTCTGTCTCACTTTAATTTTTTCTCTCTCGTTCCATTATGACATTCATTTTATCATAGTTCATTCGTTTTCATTAAACAGTTTTGTTACTTGGTAGTCATTAGGCTATGTTTACTTGATTCTTATATAAGACGTCCGCACTAGGCTTAGACCAATATATCTGGACAATAAAAAAATGGGCTTTTATTAAAAATAAGATATGGTCTTGATATGATGGATATGATGATTGATTACATATTTATTGGAGAATTGATCAATACTGTACTGGCCGTCTATGGGAAGCTCTTCACCCGATTTTAATGCAAAACTGTCATAAAGATAATGATGATGGTTATTATTTTTACGAATAGAGTTTTAGTGTCCCATGGTCTAAATCCTGTTTAAGAGGTTTTGCCAAGAATAAACTCTCAAAGAACTCTCAAAGAAACCCTGTAATTTTTGGGGGATTTTTTTTAGCACAAATATGGTGAAATATAAATACGAATGTCGGCACAAAATATCGCCTATTGCCAGTTTCAATCCAAAAATATCAGCAGCCTATCGATGCGTGCCTTCAAAAGCCCATATGGGTCAAAACAAGAAACCATGTTTGATCCCAAGAACCATCTGGTCTTCTGGAAACTTTGGACTAACCCTCATTTTGGAGGAGAAAAAAAAAACAAAAAAAACCTTCAAGTGGTCTATCCATAGCATAGTTTATCAGCCGGGGTCAAGCGGGGATTTGGGCCAGGGCCTCGGGGAATGCACTTAGCCAAGGTGGCTGCTGGACCTCTGTTAGCGGGCCCCGGGTGTGGGGCGGGACGGCCCGTATCCCGCCGTCCTCCGGTCTGGACGCTCAGTCGCCACTCGCCTCGTTCCAGGAGACGCTCCCAAATCCTCCCGACGAAGGGGCCTGGATTTCAAAATAGCGCCACGTGTCGCTCGATGACACGTCGCAGAGGCCTGGGCGAGGTGAGCGAGGAGCCGGTGGAGAATCCGCGGTGAAGACAGCGAGGCATGACCCTTATCTCCCGAAGACGCCGCGGGTGTTGGACGGACGTCTCGGTTCTTAGCCTAGTCGGACTCGCAGATGGAAAGTCAAACTTCTTGCGGCTCTCTCTGCCATTCTAAGAAGAACTAGCACTTGGTGTACTCATGATCTGCAACTTTGAGGTCTACTGATTTGATGTTCAGTCATTAAGTTCTCCCAATCCGAAGTTGTGCTGTAGTGCTGACCCTGAACATTTAAAGACTTTTGTTCCATAATGAGATATCCATCGTTTTGAACAAAAGCGACATCTACTGTGACAAAATGAAAACAAATGATGGTACTTAAGATGTGTTTTTCCGCCAAATGTATTCTGGGTTAGGCTCCAGCCCCCGTGACCCTGAAACGGATTAAGTGGTATAGAGAGAATGAATGAATGAATGAATGAATGAAGAACACTCCTTTCAGACCAGACCCTCTCAGAAATTCATTCTTAATATCCTCTTTGCGTCAGTGGAGTGGCCTTCAGCAAGTTCTAGAACTGACTGTTTCGCTCACCATGCGCACCGTGTCACGACTCTAATAATAACTTCTTTGAGATTCCTCCTTGCAGTACAGATTGAGCCAGTATGAGCCTGTGAATACGCACACACACTACTAGCCTGATACACAACTGTTCAGAGCACAAAAGGTCGAAAAGACGTCAAAACGTTTGCTGGGAAAGATCAGCTGCTAAAAAAAACAGAGCGGCTCACAATATAACAGTATGTGACACAATGGCAGCAGGTGTGAACCGGGTTAAAAATGGCCGCCGTGGCCGACTTCAAAAGCGCCTCTCCTCTGTTTTCCAGGTAGGGCCTAAATTAAGGGAATCCGATCTGTGTCTCGTGAGTAGAAACCTCCTCCCCACCCCTCCCTCCTCCTCCTCCTCCTCCACCGGTGGACCCAACTCTCAAGGCCTTTGTAATGAAAAACCTCCACCGTCGGTCCCTTATATTTTTAGGCAGCGCTATTATTGTTCGGCTCCCTCGTCGCTGTAGCGTGCCCCAGGATGTGTTCCCCCGGACAAGGTCAGAATTCCTGTTTTGTCATCATTATTCTACCAGAGAATAGGCCGCCCCCCCCCCCGCCCACACCCACAATGCTCTTGGTTTTTTGCAAGGGTTCCCGGTAGTTGTTTGTCTTCCACGGATACAAAAAGGCCTAAAATGGCATTCGGCCGAAGCGAAGTGACGCTATTGTGGCAGAGGGTAGGAGGTTTCAGTCTGACCGGAGGTCCGATTGAAATCATTTGCTATAGATGGACCAGGCTTCCAATGGGCAGAAAAGAATGGGGCCGCAGGGAAATGTATTAGCGTCCTTCAAGTTACTTTGATGTTATAGAAAATCCTCATTCATCTTTCCATTGACAAAATAAACTGTCATAAATAATGAAGCACATTAGGAACAGTCATTTTCAATCGATAATGATGAACAACTTCATTCTAATAAAACACTGTAATAAGAGAGTTTTCTATTATAGCAGGCTGCAATTAGCAAAAACAAATTGTTTTTATATGAAAATTGAGCCCCTATGAAGTTTAATTGAGTGTATTCTTTGCAATAATTTCATACTGAATTCCCTAAAGAGTCGTCCATAAGCTTTGAACGCAACACGACTTTCCCTCCCCGCAGATGCCTCTTCACTGGCCAGGCGAGTTGAAAGGAAATGCTTCAAATTAATTATTCCTCTGTATTTCCCCGCTAATGAGATGCCCGGGAAAAAAAAAAAAAAAAAAGTTGAAAAACCTCTGGATTAGCGGCTCCTGAGGCTGATGGAACTATTGAAGCTTGACGTCTCTGTCTCAATTTACTATGGGACAGCTGCCTCAGCTCCGCTCTCCCCCTGCTGAGAGGGAGCCTATTTTAACAAGCCAGACCTATTGTCTTTTCCCAGGAATGGCCAGAGAATGTGGCAACTCCTTTACTTGTGTGTGTGTGTGTGTGTGTGTGTGAGAGAGAGAGAGGGAGAGAGAGAGAGATGGGGGTGAGGGGTGAGGGGTGGGACGTGGCTGCATCCCTGTCATTTGCATCGCTATGGGAACACATGCCACCAGCACTAATTACCTGCCTGGAAGGACCAATTAAGACGCCCTCTAATGTCCCCGTAATGTGATAACCTCAGCTCCGAGCGGCCTTACTGTAGCATGGGATGGGCGTGGATGGGGGGGTGGTGGGGGGTGGTTGGGTGATGGGGGGGGGGGTTGGAAAACATGACAGTAAGTGCATGACAGTGACATGAACAGTGACATCTGAAGCCAACTGTGCAAGCGACACGTCTCTGCCCAGGCCCTACGTCTCTGAAGCTCCTGTTCAGCCAGTATGTGTTGTGAACTGCTGAGCATAGAAAAGTGTTAGCTATTCTTACACATGAATGTGATTCGCGGGACAAATAGTATGATGGCAATCCTCACTGTGTGCAGTTGGTAGCATGTTTTTTTTTTTTTTGGTATTTTATTCCCTGTCTTTCCCCTGGCATTCAGTGAGCAGTGCAAAAGAACTCCCTGAAGATGTGTGTGATTTTGCCTTTAATTCTGTCCATACGTGTGTATTCATATGTATATATATATGGGTGGAAGTAATGAATAACATAAATTTTTGTTACTGTAACTGAGTAGCTTTTTTGCACTTCCTAAGTATTTTTAAAGCCTAATTTTACTTTTGCTAAAGTGTGTTTTGACTGAAGTATTATGCTTGGCTACATTTTAGAGAGCATTTGTAGAGTCAAAACCTGCAAACCTCAACCTCAACCTGCACAAGCTTGTAGAGGAAATGTCAAGTTAGCTAACTGTAACATAAAATGCTCAAATTTATCCATGATAGTAGCTTAGTTTCCACCCATTCAGCTACAGTAAAATTGCTAGCTACTTGGCTAGCTATTAGCAACACAAATATCAATGTAGTAACATTGCTGAATAATGGGAATGGACATGTTTAGTTTTGTTTTTTTGTTTTTTTTTATTAAATAGTCTATAACAACATGTACAATATCACATAGGCTACTGTTGTCCTTTTTATATTGCAAGAGAAAGCTTATGTGTAGCAGTTTTCTTTAAAAACAAACAAAAAAACAGTAACTTTTCTTTCGTATATTTAAAATGAACTACTTTTGAATTTCACTCAGGATATTTTTACACCATTAATTTTACTTTGAAGTAAAATTTCAGTCAAGTACTTCTACGTGATATTTTGGTAGGCTACTCTTTCCACCCCTGTGTACATGTACATGTAGGCTACGTGCTTCTACTTGCATGCAAAGTGTACAGCAGCTTCCCTTACACCCTTTTTCTCATGCCACACACCTCTTAAGAGGCAATATTATATATTGTGGGTGTAATGCCTGAAGAATGAATCCATTGTGCTGCGGCTACAATACAGGCCCTTCCTCTGGACCTGCTCTACAGAGACCAGCGCTTTATTTAAACAGTGCTGCCTTTATCTTTATCTCGCTGTATGAGTGAAGCTGTCACAGCTGGACCCCAGCAGTACTGTTAAAGATACGTATGATAAGAGGTGGCTGGGTGGTTCTGTGCACAAACATGGCCACCGAGGCACACGGGGAGGCCAAAGGAAGGGAAGGACAATGGAGGCCTATTGGCAGTCTCTCATGACAATTACAGCGATGGTTGTTGGTTTGCTGGAAATTAGCTCTCTACTAGGAGACATTTAGATCCACCCACATACCCACATACATACACACACACATACATTGTGTGCCACTGGGTCAGATTTGGCGGGAAATCTGCTGGATCACTTTATGGCACAAAACAGGAGGGTGGCGCTGTTCTTAGAGCAGCTGTGTATTATGTGGACAAATAAACTTCACCTGTGTGGCATGAGGGTGAGAAGATAACGACAGAATTTTTATTTTTTAGGTGAACTAATCCTTTAACACACATGACATACAGTTTTACAACTATCACAGTGGATCATCAGGGCCTGGAATTCAATGCTCTTGTAGTTAATCCTATTCCTTGGATTAGGATATAGGAAATAACCTTTCATACTGAACAAAAGGGCACACTCTTCATTGTATTTTCTCTTCTTTCTTTGATAAAGTGAATGAAACCTCGATGCAGTTCTCCATCTTCCCGAAACAATGGCGCCACCTTAACGCCTCCTCCTCCCTGCTGTCAGCGGGGGGGACACTGATGCGGTTAGCGGGGTGAAATACTGCTCCTGGATCTGTGGATAAACAGATTTGAGCCAGGTTGCCAGAGGCCAAATGTTCCACTTTACACTATTAGACCTTTTGTATGGTGACAATGTGTTGTCACCTGATTTCGCCATAATCAGGATGAACTGTTACTTATGTCGCTCAGAGAGGAAAACAGAGATTCATTGCACTTGTGATATGTGATGATGCACTTTATGTCGAGTAGAGAATGGTTTTGACAAGGTTATTAGGCCTTACATGATTAAATAAAATGCTAAATGTAAAATCCACCAATGTATACTGAACCATTATATTGAATATACTAGAATGTCTTAATGATTTGTGTCTTTTTTGTAGCTGTCAAAGGTTCCACTGCATGGGCCCACCCTTCCTATCCAAACAAGATTCCAGGGTAGCAGATTCATCTGCGTCAGACACTGAAAATATAATTGCCCACATAATTGTTTAATTTCATGCAATAATAACAGGGTTGAGATCGTAGCTGCCACGCGGGTTGAGTGTAACAAAAAAAACAAAGCTTTTGTAGATGATTTTTCGTCGAACACAGCCGCGCAACGAAGATGAAATGGGCAGAGCCATTTGGGGAATTTCCTTTCAAGAGATTTAATCAAAGTCAAATCTGTTAAATTGGTAGAATGCTAGTCTGACATCTCATACAATTAAGTGTGTTGAGAGACAACAGTGGAATTACTGTAATATGAAATGCAGGTGATTACCACTATTACTAGAGGAGATGATTTTATGTGTCTGTGTGTTGTGTTTTGAATAGGAACACGATTTAGTCACAGAATTTTATTTGCTGTATATGTGTATAATTGGGTGGGTGCTTCTCCTGTTTGTTCAATAAAAAAAAAACCTATGCAGTGTCTAAAAAGCAAGCTAAGAAGACTGAAGAATCCAAAACCAAGGGAATTATTCTTTCATTTTTCCTTTATTTAATCAGGCAGTCTCAATGGGATCGAGATCTCTTTTTCACATGAGACCTGAGAACAAAACACATTCATACGAATCACAAAGAAATACACAGTTCAGCTGCATGTGCCAGCAGTCACTCAGCAGCATACAAGGACATGCATTGTGAAAAACAATCGCAGAGAATATGGGATTGAAGAGAGGACAAGAAATTGGAAATTTCAGAATGCTTTGCAGGTCTGTAATGCTCTCCCAATGAGCGAATCTTAATTTCACAAGTGTGACTGATGAGAAATCCCTTGATGAATCGATTGAAATGAAATGGAGTTGACCCCCCGGCACGGAGGTCAGGAGAGCCAAACTTCCCCTCTGCTTGGCGACCCTCTGTGTCCTCTGCGCGGGTTTGACAGGAGCCGTTGTTCCTGGGGGAGGGACGGAGGAACTCGTCCTCCCCGACGGCTCACTCGAGGGTGACGGTTTGGAAAGTCCATTTTGACCTGTGACCCGGAGGGGGGGGGGGATTCTGGGAGCGGACGTTCCTCTGCGATCCCCCCCCCCCCAGCAGCCCGTCTCTGGCTGTTTGACCTTTCGGACGACCCCGGGACACTGTCCACGTCAGTCACGTCTCAGCCGGAGCAAATGGGCAGGGAGGACGGCGTCAAGGCCACGCACATGTTCATCTGGTCCCCCTCTTTTTTTTTGCAGCACAGTAATAGTAATAGTTTGTTCAGTGAAAGAAACACATATGTTGTTTTGATTTCCTTATTTGATTCAGTAATACAGCTGCCTTCTAGTCACAAATCACTGTTGTCATGCGAAATCACCTTTTAGTGATTTTCATTTTGATTGATTTTCATTTGAACTTTAGTTATGGTCCTCTATGGATAGAGAAAATAAAAAAAACCCTTGAAAACCTTTCAAAACCCCATCGAATACACTCAAAAATGCTTTTGTTCAACCTAAAACCAAGGCTGTTTTTCTTGCCTGAGTCAGAAAAAAAAAAGAATGAGCCTCTCTCTCATAGTTAGAATATACAGTATCTCTCTTCTCTTGCCTTGCTACAGCAAGTCATTGAAATGTTTCATGAATCAATAAATATGTCTAGAAACTTAATGTTTTGTTCATTTCTGAAAAAATTTTTTTTTTAAAAATGGGGAGAAATATGCATAATATATAGGCAGAATTCTAGGGAGGTTATACCACTAAAGGACAAAATGGACTTGGTCCAAAAATATGGATTGGGGCATGTAGGGAACTGGCTGTCATTCACTTACGAGGTGTATTGTTACCATGCAGACACAAATACCCAGGAAGTGATGAATGGCAAGCATATTATTTTACAGGTCTACAGCGCCCTCTAGAGCCCACACAAGCTCAGAGACCAAGAGTGGTAGAGTGACAATGAAAATGCATTTTAGAGTCTAATTTGAGAATGGAAATTAGAACTAGAGCGATGTTTGACAATTTAAGTAATCTCAGTTAGTCTCACACTGCAATTGTCCGCCAAACACACAAATAAGTAAATGTAAAGTCACATTTTGGAAAATTTGGTTATGGCAACTACTGTATATCTATGTATATATGTAATTGAATTTCTTTTATAGTTATTAACAGAATATAAAAATGTAGAAAAACTGAATTTACTATATGAAGGAGAAACTTCCTCCTCTAGTATCAACACCCCACATACCTCTAATTAAGATCATATCAACCTTAACAAAGCCTACATTTTAAGACTCATAGATTTCTTCAGTTCATGTTGGCTAAACTGCTGTATCTGTATTTAGATTATGATTTGTCTCTAAATTTCTGTTTTTATCACTGGTAATGCAGACTTAACCCACTTTCCAGTGCACAAGTAGTCAACAAACCACACAATAACAGGATGAGACTATATGTGGATGTTAATTATCATGGAGGACAGTATTTAGCTTATGAAACAGTTTCATGAGCCTTTTCATTGGAAAGGCAAGGTACCAGCGACCAGGACTCTTATTTTGAAGTTCTTGCTCAATAAAGCAATACTGTTCCACAGCTATAACAAGTATTAGATGAACACCTTATGAAAGCTGACATAATTGAATGAGTGCTGATTAAGGTGCCATGTAGCAGTTGTTGTCTTTTAAACCAGAGTTTAAAACACATTGAACAAGTGTTACCATTGTGACTGTCTATTATATTTAAAACACTAAAATGACAAAATATTTTAATCAAGGAAATGACATAAAGAATAGTAACAAAGATTTTATTTTTTTAAATTTACAAGAGATCAGAGGGAAAAGTGATTTAGTTAGAACTACAGGGGACAAGAAAAAATTATATTTTTACGACACTGGGGAGTAAAATTGACAGCGTCTCGTCTAGCAACAGAAATGTACAAATATATCAATTCTCAAATGTATAACAGGACAAAAAGATCAGAAACAATGTACTAGGAACACGTAAAATACATTGAAATACATTTTTTTTTTTACATATGTTCACCTCTACTGTACTAGACTAAAATGTGGCAGGAGTACAGCTTTTTGTTGAGACCCATCTCAGCAAAGTAGAGCTTCATGAATTCTCTTGACAATCTTAGTCAAGTAGTTCTTGGCTGGAGTGACGGATGACACTATTTCCTCGATCTGATGGATCCTGCAAATACATGAACACCAGCTATTAGTCACATCCAACTGTGGCAAGTACTGTTTAGGCGGCACAGAGCCCAAGGAGTCCTGCACCAGGGAAACACAGTGTGCGCTCGTCCACCAGGCAGTACGATAGAACTCACACAAGCATCAACCAACTGGAGGCTGGTGAGCTGTACATCCACACACCAGGAAGCAGCTAGGTGATTTTCTAACTAGTGGCAAAGTCAACACAGGAATTAAATATTTAGTTCAGTGATTCTCTTAAAGTCAATGTAGTTTCCCTCACTCTAATCATGCATACCCCGAACCCTCCACCTGAGCCTGGTCCTGAAAATGATTATTGAATTTTAGCGTCCTGAATGTGTGTTACTTTGTATGAGTCACACTTACGTTGTGCTTCCGATGTGGTTTTTGAAGTCCTGCACTTGAAGGACACAGTAGGGGTACGTCGAAGTGAAAGCAACGGAAAACTCAAACTTGGAGAACGCCTTGAGACTGCTGAAGACAATGCGTACTCTACAGGAGGACAAGAGGATATTCTATAATGCGGCTTGGTTTTTCCAAAGGGTATAAACTTGAGAAAACTTGGCAAGATGTCACCTGTGTATGATCACAGCAGCTAAATATTGTGAGCAGGCTAACTAACTCTTGTGGGGAACAATTCTTACTGTGTGTCCACATAGCTGATGTCCAGGATATCCAGCCTCAGAGCGCCCCACATTTTCAGCAGGCGCAGCTCCTCTCCCAGCAGACGACAGCGACTCACCACCAGACCTACGTCATGCAGTAGCTAGACACAACAGGAGATAAAACACCTCAATGCAACGTTTTACTTTGGTACATTTTCATTTTCTGTATGTTTAGGAGGTGTGACCTGGCTATTATTGCCACCTGAGGTATGTACTCAACATCAGAGTTCAGGCTCTCTTTCTAAACTTTGCCAAACAGGCAAAAAAAAACTGATTCAGGAGTACAAAAAATAATCTAACCTTATTTGATAACCTTTAGTTGGTAGATGGATTTAAAAAAAATGATTTCCAGATGACCAGATCACATCATTACTAATGACCAGGACAATGCTGAAGGTTGACTACTATTCATGTTACACCAAAATGAAATATTTCTTATATCAGAAGTCATTTGTACTTAAAAAACCAAAACATACAAAAAGAAATCACAGAGGAAAGCTCGAGTAACAAAAAAAGGATAGTTCTATTTTTACATAGATAGCACTAAAATAATAGGACAGCACTGGATATCAGCCAGTCATGTTGTCCACTACCAATATGATTTAGGTTGCTCTCTGACCACAGCTACATAAAAACAGTATGTCAAACCTGCAATGACATTTTATTTTCTTTGAACATTTTATTTATTCAATTGTTACATTATGATTTTGTAAATCAATTCTTCATGTAAGGCCGACTTTCCCCTACCATTGACTAGATGTGATGGGTCACCCTGCCTTACAGAGCTGCTAACCAATCCAAAAAAAAAATGTATGGTTTCAATGGAGAGTTTTAATGTCTCATGGTCTAAATGCTGTTTCAGAGGCTTTTCCACCCTGACAAGAATACAATTCTGGGGGAAAACACTGAATACTTGAAACTTTTTGGCATTAAAATAGTCAAATTTAAAGATACTGATTATCAGCATAAAATATCTGCTATTTGCATCTTGCATCTAAAAGTATCAGCCATAAAAAAAAAAATGATGATTGCAAGAACTGCTTCTTCCTAGCTTGTCCATGGACAAGATGTGACAGCATTTGAACCTACACTACTCTTATAAGTGGGTGCAAAGGTGCTGATCTCCCAGCCTGCAGCACCCTCCCAGCCTACCGTATAATATCTAATTTTCTGTACCTCCCTTCACACCTACCTTCGGAACGAATCTACTCGTTGGATATGTCTTCACCCAAGCAGTTTGTCCCTCGATGTACTGGGATAGTAGTTTGTGGACAAGGTGGGCGTGGGACTGTGGCTTTTCATCTAGTTAAAAACAAAACAAAATGCTCCAATGAGGTTATTTTTACAAACTAAAATAAGACTCTCTCCCTTCTCAAGTTTTTATACATTTTTACGAAATTTACAGTAAAGACAGAGGCCCGCAATACACCTGGCATAAACGCCTTGTATCCGGACTGTGTTGAGATATGATTTAGCTGCCTTACATTTGCATGTGATATTAAAATGCACCTCTGGTATGAACATTTATGTCAGATTTTTCTTTTTCAGGTGACTGGAAGAGAAACAGAGATGAGTCAGGGTTTGAACCCACACAAACCCGAGCACACAACATGCGCTTCAGCACACGGAGCCAGAAAATCCAGAGGGTGAGAATGTAGCTAGCACAATGTCATTTGACATAAAATAGTACGTTTTGTTTTCGTCTCACCATCCAGTTGAAGTTTGAAAGTGATGTCTGATATTTTCCGCTGAGACTCATCATCAGCATCATTTCCTTAAAAACAGAAAAAAAGTCAATGAGTTATTTGGACTTAACTTTAACAAAATACAATAAGGAAGTACACCTTTTTCAGTCAGTCTCTGGCTAGTACACAATTTTGAAAGATGCGACAAAGTGGGGTGGGGAGCAAGAGTGAATAGGGGTGTGTGTCTGTGATGACAGATCACCCAGCTCTACTTGGGGGAGGTAACAATTTTCTGATCGCAAAGAATTTGACACTGCCAAAGACAAATAGCTGCCTTGACATCACTGATTGAGGTGTGGTCAGAAGCACAGTTAAAAGATTCAGCTCATAGAGAGCAGTGCGACAATGATTTTCTGCCCCAAGAAGCAGATGCAGGACTTAATTTGAAAAAATGTTTTAATTAAGTACAAGATTAATGCTATTCACTATATAGAAGCCGTGTTTACAGCTAAAAAAAAAAGTGATTTAGTGTTGATTTGCTCTAATGTCTGCTGGAGATGATATGACAATCTTACCATCACATTTTTCAAACACCAACTTTAGATGCAAGGACTCGTAGAGAAAGGTGTAGATTGTGCAGTTGTCCCTCTTCTCCCCAAGCTTCCATTCATTGACCCTGAAGTGAAGGATTTACAAAAAGGCATTTAGTTTTACATCTTAATGGACAAAAGCTGAAAACAAAGCTGTACAGAGTAATCGGTTTTGTTTGAGGTCAAAGACTAATGCTGTCAGAAATTAGGCTAAATGTTTTTAGAAAAATATACAGGTATAGCGCTGTGAGATTTGAAAATCCATTAAAACCAAAAACTGACCAATGCAGCATGGTGATGTGGCTCTCAAGATCCTGAGTTTCAGTTCTGAGCCTGTTCAATTTGTCCAACTTGTGCTTCTTCTGCATCTCCAGTTCGGACATTTGTCTGTGGAAAGAACGAAAAGAAAACTTTACATTTATAGTCACTTTGTTAATCTACATTTCTGTTCAACTTTCCATGGAAGGATTATGTCTAAAGTTATGAACAATGATATTATCAACTTACCTTTCATTATCAGCGACCACCTGAGTGACCTTCTCCAAGCCTGTTGAAAAATAACTCATTAATCTATGAAATTTAAGAAAGATTTAATGCAAAGACATCAAGTGGTATCAAAATGTACCTAGCTGACTCGATTTCAAAGTTGGTTTACTGTCCTCTAAACCCTTCCCTTCAACTGCAGTGAGTTCTAGGGGAAAAAAAGAACCAAGGTGTTACTCAGTACATTTAAACAAAATGGCACACAATAGGTGGTATCATAAGCAGGACAGCCGTGTTTTGTTTTTCAGTGTCACATACCGGTTGCCAATTCATGAATACAGTCATCCAGGCTTTTCAGCATCTCATCAGCCTCTTGAATCTTTCCTCTCAACTTAAGCTGTTCCTCCTGAGAAGATGGAATATGTCACAATTATATTTCATGCTTAAAACAATGTTAAGTCTTAAAAAAGGTCTCCAACATTGTAATTCAGTGTGTAAGGGCTCTTACCAGATTGGCCTGCACAAGACTTGAGTACAGGACCTCCTTCATTTCATGTGACTGGACTTTGCTTCTCTTTCTGAAGAAGTTACTTCTCTCTTTTAACTTTGCACCAAAACATTTCAGCTGTGGGTGATAATACATGCAATGAGGATTAATGGTAAAATCTGATTGACCCGAATCAAACTATTCCCATTTCTGGAACCACACACTGTAGGTTCTGCTGTGGGTGTGGACTCAGACCATTCTAGGCATTGCTGCCTTATTATAGTGGAGGGTGACAGAAAAGATGCAGCAGTAAAAGGGTATCTGAGTTGAATTTGAACCCATAATATCCCAAGTACATGATGTGTCATGAGTCTGTTGAGCCACTAGAAAGCCCTGAAGCAAACTATTTCTTATCCCGTTTTCCAATCAGTTTTCCCATTGTGTATGACTAGATCTTCGATGACAAGTGCTGACATGTCCTAAAAGTTTAATGGCTCTGGCTTCCAAATGATAGATTAATGTATAAACAGCCAAAATTTGAAGCAATGGTTTGAACCTGTTCCTTCAAATCCCTTGCCATGAACATCATCAGTATTCTCATAGTAGTCAAGTGTAGTTAAATTCTTGAGCAGTCAACTATAAACTCATCGTCTCAGTCATCTGTAGTCAAGTCGCTTAGCAGTTATGTTACATTTCCTTTTCATACTGGTTGGAAATCAAAGTTCTAACATATACACACGCAGACTATCTTAAGTAATATTTTGTTTTCTGGAGCACTTCCTCAAAAAGGTAATTTTGCTTGTTTGCTGTTGCCAATAAAGAGACAAAGCCAAAATGCAGTCATTAATTAATCCTTTGGGGGAAAGCAAGAAAATCAAAGTGTTAAATACCTCTTTCTCTGAAAGGCCTCTCATCTCTTCCCAAAGAGCTCTATTGACACTTTTTAGAGATTTCTCTCCATCCTTCTTTCGGACCTTCAACCTGAAAAAAAAAGGGAAAAAAATAGCACCGCCCTCTCTTTGAGCTTCAGTCGTATTATTTGACCTCCAGAAATCATGTCCACCAGGTCCCTCCAGGCAATTTTCATGTCTTATAATGGTCAACAGAATAATGCTAAAACAATGCATAACTCTGGGAGCAATAGTGTTGGCAGGCATCTTTCTATTTGCATTTTTGAAAGAAAGAAAAAGAAAAAAAAAAAAAAAAAAAGGCATTCATTTGATTTAGGGAATCTGCAAGCCCATTACACAACCACATGATTGGTTTAGCCTGATGAAAAACACTATTTTGACTCTATTGACTCACTATTTTGATCTAGAAAGGCATGACTTCAATGAAACCAAAACATGGCCATTACAAAATCCATGACCACTTTTCCCATCCATCCGATGGGAAGGGAAGGGTTTGCATAACTCCCTACTTGGTATGTAATGGTAAATGTGGGAAAATAGTACATTTATAGCAATAAAAGTATTTTAAAAACAAAAATGTACATACCCCTCCACCTTCTGTGTGAGGTTCTGGAGGTCTGCCTCATACAGCTTCTGTTTAGGATGGTTGATATGGATGTCTTTCAGTAAATCCTTTGGTCTGTGATCCAAATCTGACGCAAGCTATAAAAAGAAAAAAAATCACATTACTACATTTTGTTTTTGCATGCCATTTTTCATTATATGTAAATGAAGATTAGCATACTTTGCCAGGGAGGACACTCTGCCGAGGATTATGGATGACAAAGTCCAAGTTGAAGAGTTTAAAGAACTCCAACACTGTAATGCTGTCATCGAGTTTCTGTAATCAAAACATAAAAAGGCAATGAAATAACTGCCATGAACATAATGAATAGCTCATCTTAGAGAACGGTCGAAGACATAGGCTACCTTCTGTATATCATTGGTGCAGTCTTCAAGCTGGGATTCAAACAGGCTTTGTTTAAAAGCTGAAAAAAGAAAGACATTTAATGAACAGAAGAGCCACCAATATCCAAGGAGAGACAGAATTATAAATATATATATATATATATATATATATATATATATATTGACATGGATTCTTAATGATACCCAATTACTTTGATAGCATGAGAACTTACTGGACTCAAATGTTGCTTCACATCTGATATTGGCTGTGTTGCTACTGTTAGAGGAGTCGATGGTCTGTGTAATGATGCTTGGAGCTGCAGTAATGTTACTGTCACACTCAACAGCATGAGATGGTAAACTCTGGCAAGAGAACAGGCAAGGGGGAAATTGTATAAACACATATTAACAATCTCTGAAAATAATTTAAGAAATTGGAACATACTATACTCTAATTTGACCTACCGTTTCAACAATGTTGTCAGTGGATGGTTTCCTTCTCTTTTCATCCTCCACATTATCTTCATGAGAATCTACTGGTAAAGGTCTCTTCTTGCCATGGACAACATTGGGAAAGGACTCTTCAAATACTTCTTCCTCCAAAGGTTCATCAATGTTGAGCCCTTGGGGAGAACTTTCTTTTTCACCAATTCTCTGACGAGTCTTTGTGTCCAGGGTTTCCGACAAATCTTCATCACTGCTAATGTTGGGAAGCACTTCATCATCAATATTATCCATCAGTATGCTGTTACTAAATTGTTGAGTGACACTGATGGTGTTTGTTTTCATATGTTCTCCCACAGAATTCACATGACTGGATTCCACCTTGTTTGGTTCAAGAGGTTTGCTTCTTTGTGGGAGCTTGGGCATAAAGCCCCCCGTTGACAGTCTTGAAGTAAGGCGTTTAGTCTTCAAGTTGAGAGGAGCAGTTATAGAGGGTTGTTCCCCTTGAGTAAAATTTTCAGTTTGTGCATTATCTTCTTTGTCCGTCAATCCCATTTCAAGATCACATTTCACAACAGGCAGGGATTTAGTTTTGATTGAGTTTTTGTCCGCTGCGTTCTCTACTTGAGACAAAGGTGCAGTGCGGCTGTCCATGGCAATGTTGTCAGTGGCTTCATTCATCCTGTGGCTTATCCTTCTTAGTTTTGACTGGAGATCAGCCAAACTCCTTCGTCTGGTCTGAGCATTCTTGGAAGATAACTTATCAACTTGGTGAATGGCAGGACTAATATCGGGTGAGCTTCCCAACCTCTGTGATAAAGAACTATTTTCATGTCTTAGTTCAGGGTCTTTTCTGCTCTTAATTTCCTTTGAGTCAAGAGAATCTGGAAGGTTTGTCTGGTTGTTAAACTGACACTCAGGAACTGCTAAGGATGTCACTGCATTCCTTGGTGCATTCAACTGTTCAATATTCACTGTGTTGACTTTGGTCACCCCCATTTCATGGTCTTCTGATGACACACTCGTAGACAAAGAGACATTAACCATTCCTTGGTTTGTAGGACCAGCTTTGTCTCTAGTCATTTCCATGTCTGTACCATTTTCTTGATTGTGTAATGCCTTTGAGCGGTCCTCAAATGGTACACTTGACTGTGGGAAGTTGCCCAGATTTTCAATTTTCTTCGAACTATCATCTGCAATGCAGATGAATTTTGATTCAACAACCTGACTTCTTGTCATTTCTAACTCAGCAGGATCAGGTGTTACAGGCAGCTTATCATTGAGGCCTTTGGTCCCAAAGTCAAATTTCACATCCATGCGTGTACTTTGATCAGAGGAAGGAATCATCTCTCTTAAAATTGGAGTTTTCCAATGTAAAGATGAAAGACTTTCCCTTTCTTTGTAGAAGACCTGCTTCCCTGTTCCTGTGATTTCAGAATCAAGAGAAACTACCCGACTTCTTGTCAAATCCATGTCATCTGAGTGACAAGTGAGCTGATCATTTGTGTAACCGCTTTCACAGAGATTACCCTCTGCCACAACATTAGTCCTCGTAGTTGTGGGTACCTTGGCCATGGTCTCGTCTCTATGGATAAAATTCTGGGATGCTTTCCCTAAAATGGCTGTAGTGAAAGCTTTGGTCATTTCCATTGTGTTGTTGCCCTCTGCAAGACGTTCGCTATTTGAATTCAGTTTGACAACTGACCCTCCATTGCCAACGCTTAATGAGGGCTTTATATCAAGATTTTTTGTCTCAATTACCCTAGTTAGACACCTTGTAAACTCCATGCCATCAGCTTCAGGTGTGTTTGATGTCACCATTTCACGATCTATTCTGGGCAACAGGTTATCCTTGTCTGACATTCTTGACCCATCTGACTTTGAAATGTGATCAATAGATACAGTGAAAGCTTTCGTCATGTCCATTCCACACTCAACCTCTGAGGTATCACTGGCTTTAGGGGAAACTGTCACGAAGGCCAGGCTCTTTCGCTTTTTGTCCTGCATAGGTTTGACTGCATGGAGGCTTTTGGCATCAATGGCAACTGTCTGGCTTCTCGTTATTTCCATATCATCAGATTCACAATCAAGGTACTTTATACCTTTTCCTTGGCACGCAGTCAGATCCATACCGTTGTCATCTTCTGAACGTTTTTTATTTGAATTCAGCATGCCGACAGGTCCCCCAGTGCCAAAACTCGATACGGGCTTTACAAGATCTAGATTCTTTGCTTCAATTACCCTAGTTTGACACCTTGTGAACTCCATGTCATCAGAATCAACTTCCGGTCTCCATGTCTCCAATTCATTATCGGTTTTGGGGAAGAGGCTTTTCAAGGGCTTCTCTGATATTTTAGAGCGATCCGACTGTGAAATAAGATCAATGGATACAGTGAAAGCTTTAGTCATGTCCATGCCACACTCGTTCTCTGGGGTATTACTGGCTTTAGTGGAAGCTGTCATGAAGGCCAGACTCATTCGCTTTTTGTTCTGCGTAGGTTTGACTGCATGGAGGCTTTTGGCATCAATAGCAACTGTCTGGCTTCTCGTTATTTCCATATCATCAGATTCACAAGTATGGTACTTTGTAACTTCTTTACCTTCTTGTTTTTTATTTGAATCCAATATACTGACTGGTCTTCCAGTGCCAAAACTCAATAAGGGGTTTATAGGGTCAAGATTTTTTGCTTCAATGACCCTAGTTTGACACCTTGTGAACCCCATGTCATCAGAATCAGCTTCTGTTCTCCATGTCCTGCTTTCATCATCCATTTTTGGGAAGAGGCTATCCAAAGGCTTATCTGACGTTCTTGAGCCATCTGACTGTGAAATATCAATGGATACAGTGAAAGCTTTAGTCATGTCCATGCCACACTCATTTGCTAAGGTATTACTGGCTGTAGTGGAAGGTGTCATCAAGGCCAGACTTTTTCGCTTTTGGTTCTGTAAAGGATTGACTGTGCGGAGGCTTTTAGCATCAATGACAACTGTCTGGCCTCTCGTTATATCCATATCATCAGATTCACAATCACTGTACTTTGTACCTCCTCTCTGATGTACCATCATATCCATACTACTGTCATCTTTTGACATTCTGACTGGTCCTCTACTGCCAACACTCACTGAGGCCTTTATAGCATCAAGATTTTTTACTTCAATGATCCCAGTTTGACAACTTGTAAACTCCATGTCATCAGAATGAGCTTCAAAGGCATTACTGGTTTTGCTTGAAGCCATCATGAAAGACAAACTCTTTTGCTTTTTCTTCTGCAAAGTATTGACAGCATGGAGGCTTTCAGCTTCAATGGCAACAGTCTGACTTCTTGTTATGTCCATGTCATCAGATTCAGATGGAGAAGTTTTGTACGTGTGTGAGATCATGCCATTTTCACCAAGGTTTAGGTCCAACTTGCTCCTTGTTACATTTAGAGAGGGCAACTCACGCCCACACATCTTGGAACCAATGACAGCTGCTGGGTTTTTTATGATTTCCATACCATTAGGGTTAGATGATGTATATCCCAGTGCTTCAGAGTTTTGCTGTCGCAAAGTCATCTCTGTTGTCTTCAAATGACCGGAGTGTGGGTACAATTGTTGTGTGGGAAACAGACATTTAAGAGGCTCATTCATAGATATGTTTCCCACAATATTGCCTGTATGAGCCTCGGTCATATCCATGCTTACATCATCTTCTGGATAGACTACACTTCTATTAGACGATTCTCTTTTTTTCCTGGTTTTGTTTAGTGGCTTTTCCATCATAGTTGACATAAAAGCTGGAGCCTCATTCTCCTTATCCACAGCAGCCCTCTGTGTTTTAAGCTGAGCCAGGAAGCCATTTGTATCAACAGTTTCTTGAGGGGATGGTGCAGCAGTGGGCACCACTTTGGTCATCACAGGAGTGCCACCCCTGGGGCCACTTAGCTTAGAGAGACTAGCAAGGAAATTTTCAAATTCTGGATCCAAACCATGTACTGATGAGGGTATGTTTCTAGGCGGACCACATGTCTCACCTTTTTTCCTCTCCATGGAGAAAGAAAAATCCATGTTTCTGCAAGTAGGTAAAGGGTCACAATTTTGGTCTGGCAGAACTGCATTCGATTTGGAATCATTGTCAATGATTATAGTGTGACTGTGGGTCACGTCCATAGATGCATCATCTGCAGCAAACATCATTGTTTTCTCTATGCAGTCATCTTCAGTATCTGGGTTGACCATGAAAATCTCCTGAGGAAGACAAGTCACTCAATGTAAATGCATGCACACTAAAAATTGACTTTCCCATGAGCACATCTCTAATGAGCATTATTATACAGTGTTTTATCATTCAGTGGTAGTGGGCCACCAAAAGAACAGTTGTCACCACTTCTTAGAAAAAAATGGATGATCTACTGTTTTCACTGAAAAATAAATCATGAAACATAATATTCAACTCTGGTGTGGAGATAGCCAAACAGCCAAACAGCTAAAAAATTAAGAATCACACAAATCGTTAAATAAGCAAAACAGCAAGGTAAGTGAATTTCTAAGCTCACCTCATGTCTTTGTTGGCAGGCATGTAGAGGAGCATTCAACAAGGTTTCCATACCTAAATTTAGAGATAGGAATATAAGAGTTATAGGTGAGGAGAAGAGGTAATTTACTGTAAATTGTGACAGATTATTCATTCCATTGTAGCCAGTAGGAAAAAAGCATGGTTAAGTCATCTTTCCAATTTACCAGTGATTGGTTGAATCCCTTCTTCAGTTACACCCATCTGGACCCTTTAGGTAAGAGAACATAGAGAAAACATTTTATTAACATTTATTTTAATATGGAAGAGTAGGGAATTTGACTGGTCTGCTCAGACAGTTAATCCATGACTAAATCAGCTTACCTCTGGTCAACATTTGCCACTGCTGTGGAATAAAGATTGGACAAATGTTAAAATGTAAAGATCATGATGTGCAAGGCAACTTATTTTCAGTTTGCATCAGCAGGACTAATTCAACCTCTAATTCCAACCCCTGTACTAGGGCTGGGCGATATGGACCAAAAATCGTATCTCGGTATTTTTAGGCTGAATGGCGATGCACGATATATATCTCGGTATTTTCTACGAAGTGGGCTAAATGTTCAGTTGTAAGTCAAAGCCACATGTGAGATGTCACAAGCACTTTCATTAAAACAAGACTGTGATCAAAATAAAATGCAAAGACAGGGTTTCCTTCCCTGTTTTAGAACAGTCTGGTAAGTTCAGAAAATTACATCACTTTATTGTAATGCAGCCTTTAAAACCAGGAAAAGACAACACTTATGCCATATCACGATATTACAATATCCAAAATCTAAGACGATATCTAGTCTCATATCACGATATCGATATAATATCGATATATCGCCCAGCCCTATCCTGTACTAACCCCAACTACTATGAAGGCAAAACAGTAATCCACTAATCACTAAAACATAGCCTACTTACTAGTTGTTAAGTCTTGTAAAGGACTTTGGGCAGAAGAGACATTTTTCACATCCCTGTAAATAGAAAAGTAGAAATAAAGTTAAACTATCACTGTCTTTGTGGAAAATGAAGACGGTCATCTATTTTTCTAGGGTCTCACTTTGAAAACAGAAGAACATCGTTGGCAGGGGCAAAACTGACTCTTTTTGAATTCCTCTTTTCCACTGGTTTGGCAACTTCCACCTTAATGAAAATAAGAATTAATAACATTAAACAAAAAATAAATTAAGCTGTGAGCACTCAATTATATTATATTTCAGTTTTGGTTTATGCAAAATGATGTGATAGGTTGGATTGAAATTATCAAAACACACTACATTTACATGGTGAAAATTTCAGAAAGGCAACAGTGACAGTAGAATTATAGGTACCAATATTCTGAACATGACTGTGTGATTATTACTAACAAAGACCCACTGTTTTATTCATGAATATAGGTCAAAATCTCAAATAGAGCAATCCATTTACCGGGATTACCAGTTCCTCTGGGTCGGAAAATCGAATGGATGTCCGTGGTGCTTTTAAAATCTGAAAATAAGGAGTAGCACATTTCATCGGTCATTTGCTTGTACACTGGCAGAGAAAAAACAAATACTTTGTTGACTGAAAACACATATAGCACTGACCGAGGAAATGCGCCGCTTGGATGATCTACGGTTTTCACTGAAAAATAAAACATGAAACATAATATTCAACTCTGGTGTGGAGATAGCCAAACAGCTACCGGTCATTTCATACTAGTATTGATTACTAGAACATCAGTTTCCATCCCTGATTATAGTCCACAAACAATCCAACAATCTCTCTTATAACCATACTCACTACGCACAACACGCACATGGAAACAGGATCTGTGCCACTGTGTTCTCTTGTGTTTCGATGTAAAGAACCTCATGGATCCAGAAAGTAACTCACTCACATATTCATTCTCTCACTCTTTACTCACTCTTCAGACAACACACTGAACCTGGGTCATTCACTCGCCTGATCTGTGCAATACTGCTTAGGAGTGTAGGGGCTATGACACTACATGTCCTTGTTAATTGTATTTGTGTACTTTGTTGCTCTGTAAAGCATTTTATGATTAACCTGTTTTGTTAATAGCGCTTTATAAATAACTTTGATTTAGACATGGAAATACAGTGTATTTTGGGTGGGTGCCCTCAACATCACCAGAGATAGACCACAATGTTTGGACTATTATGGCACTTTATAGGCCCTGGACACAAAATGGAAAACTACTTTTGGCACAAATGTTACTCACACATGGCGTTTTCAACCAATGAGGGCTTCTATTCACTACACAACAAAATCAGATCTGATCCAAAATAATACAAATGTGAGATTCCAAATCTAACATTTAAGGTAGGCCCCCATATTAGGCCCCCTTTACACCTGACATGATACGACACGCCAACATACATCTTGTATCCATATGGTGTCTAGATCTGATGTAACATTTAGATCAATGTCCATTTTTGGTAGTATGTTAATGTCCAAGCTGCCTGCTGCCTGTGTGTTTTACTTGTGGTTACTGGTTGAATCTGCATGCAAAAGTTTATTTCCATTTACCCACGTAAAAGCCACGATCCTATGTGACTCACTGCATTCACACTCTGTTGTTAATGTGGCCAAATGCATCCCTAACCACCTCCGAAAGTGGTTTGGGTGATACAGATTACGATATGTCTATGTGTCATGGTTGCATTTACACATGTATTTTTGGGTTGTTAAGCACTATCCCATCGCAGTCCGACCAGGCGTAAAGGGGGTTTAGGTACAGAGTAGCTACATTGTTGACTGCTGTTGATTGCTTTGACTTTTATCTATCTTTTATTTAGGTTTTTTTCATGGGCGTTTTTACTTGTATGCATGGATGGTCTAAGGCTGTCGGTGCCTTGGTAGGTTGGGCTATATAGAATAGGTAGGCTGTTATGTCTTACTATAATCTGTTTTTGTGTGTCTTGCTCTTCCTAATGTTTGTCCTATAGTATTCTGTTCTATGGTTGATTGTTGATCAGTTAGATCAGACTCATTCTCTGTACAGTCCTTTGAGACATGCTTGTGATAAAGTGCTATATAAATAAACAAACATGACTATCTTAGGCACAGGAACTGACAACTACTTCCCCTAAACAACAAAAGAACCATAATGTCACTCACTCATTCTTGGCAGTATCAAGTGGCTCCATCTTCAACTGTGAAAATATAAAAAACAATAATGGTTGTTTCAGGAAATTAGCATCTGCAAAACTGGTAGAATGAGAATGAGTCTAATTTGTTATTACTGTATGTAATGCCATTATCAGATCACTACATCAAAGAAAAATAACAAAAAAAACTTCAAATGGATTGGGGTGAAATTACATCTATGTTAAAGCCGCAGTAGGCAAGTTTGAAGAAAAACAGAAAGATGAACAAACTTAGCCCCCAATCCTCTCCCTTCCAGCAGTAGTTGGCATGATTAGTAACTGACTAATAACTCAGAGCAATGCCCTCCTGCTCCAGAGTTTGCCTCAATCAGGTGACCAAACAATACAGTTTACTTTTAAAGCAAATAGCAGAGCAATGGTGCCATAATTTAACCCAACATGGAGACAACTTTTGCTGAATTCACACAAAATGTCAACTTATAAAACCTACCTAGGATGGCTTTAAGTTTACTAATTTATCCAAGGGTTTTCAAAGTTCTTCCATCACTCAACTTGGCCAGTTGTTGAGATTTCTGGCTTTCAAAACACACGCTAGAGACCTGTTCATGTTGTTGCAATTCCTTGGTCATCCATGGAGGTCAACAAAAGTCATAAATTACTTAATGTCACCTGGACAGTCAATATTCCAAATGACTTCAATTGTATTAATTCTGCATTCACCTCAGACAATGATATTTCTCTTGTCTAGGGTAGAGATTCTGACAATAATTTTGTTTAAACAAAATGAATGGCTTTCATCAGACATTTTGTGATAATAGTTCTTTTGTCATCATGGCAGGACACAGCTATGTATAACTACGAGCTTGATTTTTCATTTGTGGTTGCCAGTGCAGTGGTTTGCTTACACACTCAAATGCATCAGTCTCTACTACAGGCATGTTAAGTGTGAAAACGCTTAGAATAATTATCACAAGCAACCCAAATCTACAAAAACACAAAAATGTATAGTATGACTTTATGCCACGAAGATTTATGTCAGCCTAAAAAGGTGGGTAAACAATTCCATGAAATAAAAAAAGAGGGTAAACAGAGGCTAGATGTGTTAAGGTTTACCCTGCACTGCCCTGTTCCCCTAGGGGAATTCAACAGGGTGGATAACCGTGTGCCATGGAGGGCCGAGTGTATGCTATTTTCATTCCAGGTGACCACCAGGTTATTTCACTGGTTAGCACACCTTCAACCAGAGAGAAGGAACTAATCAGTGAAATCACCTACAATATTTAGTCGGAACGAAAACCTGCACTTGGCCCTCCATGGCACTCGTTTGAATACCCCTCCCTGCCCTACAACTTTAAGTGCAGCTTTGGTTACCGCAGCAAGCACTTGCCAACAAGCCTGCAAATTCAACCACAAACACATAATATTTATTTTTTTTTAAAAACACGTTACGTTAATGTACAATTTCTCCCCCCAAAAATGTCAGAAAAGGGCGAAATCTGGTGGTTATTTGCCTCGCTACCAAGCCAACTAACGTTAGTTAAAACAGTACCTATGTTAGCAAACGTTAGCTTGCCAATCATAATGTGAAGAAAACAACCAAACACACAGCAAACACATACCTCGTAGTTGTTATGAAGTCTGGAGCTACAACAACGACAGGTGTATCTTTATTATCTGTTAACTATACTTGTTTTCATGTCGTTGACATGTTGTCTAAGTCGATACGCGAGTCGAAGCTAACGTTGTCAGGTTTGAATTTATCCGCCTCCACGCATGCGCAGTACTTCCCATGTCTTTTGTCAACTTTTTCGATTTCCCTGCTTTCTTGGGCCGTGGAAGCAAAGTTCTTTCCACAAAAGACTGTTCATAAAATTAATATAAAGAGAATTAATTAAGCGATACAACCATTTGACCGAGAGAAATGCTGAGAAGTGGTTTTATTAATACAGGAACAATCGTAATAAACCGGAAGTGACCGTAACAGGGCGGGACTTTTTCAAATTCTCGAGCGGGTGGCTCGGTTTGTTGTCGTTACAACCCAAACGTAACCGTAAAGGTAAGCCTGTTATTGTTTTATTGTGTGATGTTAATATTGCGAGCGGTGTAATGCATATTAGTAGACAGATCTAAATTATGGCTAACTTGTAACCAGCCTACAAGCTAACCGTACTAGACGCTAGCTAGCGGTGTGGAGTTTGCACCGGAAAGTGACGTTTTCTCTTGTTTTGGAGAAAACGTCACACCTAGCCCCATTCCAAATCTGTCAATTTTACTCTACCCTGCTTATTGGCAAAAATGTGTACCCCATAAACATGACTTAAAACGTTATATACATCGGTAGGGTCCTCTGGTAAATTCGGCATACATATATTCCACCAAGCAGCTTTTGTTTAAATTAAACTTAAACTTTTACAACTGATTCTCACCAGTGTGTTTTGGTGGAAGAATATTGGAATAATTCAGATTTTTGTTAAATTCTTATTCTATTTTTTTTTTAATTTAAATAAGAGTTAATTGGTGAATCGCGTATATACCAAATTTGCTAGTAAGTCCTCATCATCAGCTGAGATTTTCTGTTATGTTTGCCGAAAAAGAAGGCAGCATTAAATTTAACGGAGTTTGGCCTGACAACGCGACACAAGAGAACCGTCGGTATGGGTGCTAAACCGCAAATAGCTTTGAATGCCATGGCACAACTGTCCACAAAAAATAAGGAATGACCCAGTAATTCATACAGTTAACTTAATCAGCGTCTCTTTCTGTACAGGTGTTCTTGTCATTGCTGGCCTTGCATTCATTGCAGGCACAGAAATGTCTTCAAAAATCCCTAGAGGTGGGCAGAATAATTTAAATGATTTATCTATTTTTGCATTTAATAATCCCAATATTCAAATGACCAAGCCTCTTTCAGTCTATACAAAGTCAAATAAAGATGATGTATGATTAACAAAACTCCTGTATGTTCCAGGTTTGCAGCCACATCCAGAAATGAAGAAAACAGCCAATAAGTTGGAATCCAAAGACACAGCAGCTGTATCAAACGCTAATGCCATCCCTAAAACAGATGGTATCCTCAAACCTCAAAAAGACAATGTACCAAGGTAAGAGACCTCTAATCAACAGTGTGAATAAAACTCTTTTTCTCCCACAAGGAAGAGACTGTGTGGCAGACTATGGGATAAGCGACTCATAAACCCACCTTGGCAGGGGTGCAATGTCCATCTGTGGCACTAAATGTACAGTTATCCTCTTTGTCATTAGACATATTTCATATAGGTGTAAAACACATTGAAACACATTATCATACTGTTTTCTTTGCCAGATTATATTGAGATAACAATGTAACCCCCTCCAAAACCAGACCCTTTGGATCTAATATCAATTTTTTTGTTCTCATCCCCCTGAATATTGTTATTATCAAAAAGATTCAAAACCCAAATATTTTGGTCTGCTGTAGAAGTAGGCAGCCATCTCTTTGCTAACAAAGGTCACTAAGTGTGGCTACAACAGACAATGCAATTTTAATGTATTGACAATATTCCAACTTTTGTCTTCCAGAAAGAATTTTACCACAAAAGTTCACAAAGGGTGAGTCGATGCATTATATTGGAGTTTGTTTTCCTTACATAGCCTTTTTTGTGACTTAATGTGTTTTGTGCACACTGCAATGCGGCCTGAACTTGCTATAAGCTTCACCCTTGTTTTCACTGTGTACCTTTCAATAGAGTCTCCACCAGGTATGGGCAACAGGCAGAGCTGAGGGACCAAAATCAGCTTTTGATGGCTGCCAATGAGGAACTGCAGAAAAACCTCACAGAGACACAGGTACAAAATGCAATTTTGTAAAAAAAAAAAAGAAAAAAGAAAAAAAGAATCAGCTAGCCTCCTTGTGGCCTATATGCCACTTGTCTTTCACACATCTTTAAAAAATGCTTTGATAATTTACATCCTATTTATTTTTCCAGCATGTGATTTATGTTGTTCTATACATTCATACTGTTAGAATGTGTTTACCTCTGTCAGTGAACACAGTCATTCATTATTGTATTGCAGCAAAAAGTGTCTGAATTGGAGGTGCAGTTCAGTGACCTTGAAAAGGAGAATGCAGATGTTGAGAGACGCCTAAAGGACTGCCATGTTCTCCTAGTCGCTAAAAAAATAGACCCAGGTGAATATGTATCCCCTTTTTGTCAGTGTAATTACAGTTTTTGCTTTAGTACATTGTGAAATTCTAACCTGTTTTATGTTTTAGTTTTAGGAGAAAGGATTGGAGAAGCTGCCCTGCAAAATGAAGATCAAAGAAGAGAAGCTGTGGTACATATTTTATTTCACTTTACTTGCCCTTGACTTCAGATTTACAGTCATGTCTTATTTATCCTGTGCTAAATCAAAACACACAAAAATAACAAAATTGGAAAAAGAAGCAATAAAATCAGAACCATGCACTTATTTGTCCTATATCACACAACCACATAACTGTTAAGAAAAAAAAAAGTTTATACTTTAATTATATACTATAATTGCACAGTACTTAGATATCCACACAGAGTTTGGGGTGTTATAAAAATCAAGCCACCTAGTAAGCACACGTCTTTCATTCTCTCAATTTCAGAGTGTCTCCACAGACCTGCTAAATGAATTAAGGGCCTTTGGTGATATTGCATCAGTGCAACTTGCTCAACTAGAGGTAAGTCAAATAGGTTGGACTTTTGAAGTGGCAACCAGTTGTTAAACAGTTGCCATTACTTTCACTGACCATTGCAACCATTATCACCTTGCCATTAAGTTTTGGTGATGGAGTTCGTTTTAAATGTCCCTTACTTTACTCATCTTTAGGCAATCCAAACAACAATGAAAGACCTAACTGAAACACGGGATCATCTGACACAGGAAAGGGAGAACTTTTCCCTGGAGGTTGCCGAAATGGAAAAAGCTCTGGAGGAAGCGGAGGCACTCTTACTGGAATAAATATGAATAAAATATTTTCTTAATTTAAAATATAAGTGAGTAATTACTAAAAACAGTGTATATTAATGTACATCATTGCCCTTTTTTAAATGTCATTGTGATCAAAATTGAATAAAGTGTCTTTTTTTGAGTAATTTTGGACTTTGTTTGAAATAATGCAAACACACAGCAGGGTCTTATTATGGGACTCACTGGATGTATTTGATAATTGTGTGACCTCATGTAATTGAGAATTACCCATGTCCTCTGGGACCCCTTCTAGAGGTTCAGTCGAATTCAAACACATTTTTTTACTAATTACTAATGTGTCCTGTGACTGAAGTAGAGACACTTTCAGATTTAACAGGATGTCTGCAGCTGAAAGTTATATTGTTTAAACTCAAGGCCTCACAAGGACAAATACAGTTCTTGAAAAGCTTGTTAAGCCTTCAAATCAGTATTGGAGCAATTCAAATGAAATTGCTGCGGTTTCTTGGTGTTTTTGATTTTTTTCCATTGAGAAATCAGCCTGGTTCGGTCACAAAATCTGTCTTATGTTTCAGCCTTCATGGCATTAAAAAGGTGTCAAATGTTTAAATTTATGTTGATAAAGCACACAGACACCTGCTGTAATGATGTTACTCAACGTAGGTCTAACCAAATATTCTTATGGCAAACTATCAAAGAAAATCGCATTGTGTTGAAGCAATGTTTAGGTAAGAAAGGAAATCACAGTGACAAACAGGCAAAAAAATAAATTGTATCAACAAATTTTCTCAAAGGAAAATGCAAAAAAGTTTTCTTGTTTGGAGTGCATCATGAAGCCAGTTATCTATAGCACAAAATACAATGTCAATCTTTACCTTACAAATTACTTAAATGGCAGATTTATAGATTACAAACCAAGCATCTAGGAATATATCAGGAAAAATGTTGTTTATTATAGCGCTATATCACAATGTTACTATATGTAAAAGTACTTTGGACTTGACTCTCCTCTCAAGCTGACCCCAGTCCATTGACTAGTTACTCCTTAGTCTTGAGGCTTGGTTTTGGTTGGTTTGGTATTGTAGGGGTTCTCGAAGCTGTCCAGAGTGGTATTAACAGTGCAGGAGTTGGTGTTGCTGCTGCTGTCGGCGGTTTTCTTACTGCTGACCCCATCTGTAGTCTCTCCTATCAACTGCCTGGTGTTGTAGTAGTAGAGGAACAGGAAGAAACCTGCCGGGCAGGGGAACATGGTCACTGGCGCATACTGTACAAGTACAAACCCTGAAATGTACTGTACATACGTGTGTTGTGTGTGATGGTGGTCAAATTAGAAATTGTGAGTTACACAGTGGATACCTTGGAAAGAGTTGAGGATGGTGAATATGTAGTAGGAGGGCACCCGCAGGACGCCGTGGGCAAAGAAGGCGAAACCCCAGGTGATGCCCAGCATGCAGCACAGTCCCAAGACCGTGACAATGCTCCTGCCGCTTCTGCCCACTTGGGCTGCACCCGCTTTCGTTTTCTTGAGGCGGAAGAGCCAGCACAGTATGACGATGAAGGTAGCGATGGTGAAGAGGAAGACCAGTGCGTAGTAGCCTATGTTGACGATGTAGTGGACGTTGCTGTCTGTGATCCAGCACCTTGGTATGGAAAGGAAAGGCGTCAGCGAGCCAACAGGAATCGAACAAAATGCTTCAAGGAGCTTTATGTAGCTTTTTAAACAATTGCTCGATCTGCTGAGATTTCCTGGAAACATGGTTCAGTGATTGGTGTTAATTAGGGCTGGGACGATATGGAAATGTAATATATCGCAATACAAGAATGTGACAATATGTATTGTGGGGCTGAAAAACGAATCGCGATATTGGCTACATTTTATTCTGCTGCATTAATCACAAATGAGACGGCTTGACCATCACAATTTCACAAGCTCTCCATCCAAATTATATTATTTGCACTTTGTAATGACATTTTCAAATTGTTGTTTACATTCTAGCAAGCCAATGGCATCGCTAGAAAGATTTGTGGCTCAGAAATAAACATAATTCAGTCTTACTTTGTTGTCATTTAACTTTTATGTATTACATCGTATCGTGGCTGTATTGAATCGTGAAGCCCGTATCGCATATCGAATTGTATCATATTGTCCCCATCCCTATTATGAATGTATCATGAGACTTACGATGGGAAAGCATATAATCTACAGAAAGCATAACTGTTTGCCAAAATGCAGTCAGGGCTCACATGGTCACGTCGTTCTCATCAGTGTGGATGACTAGTTCATCGTATTTGCCCACGCTGAACAGGACAATCACAATCACACTCGGAAGTGCTGGAGATGGGGAGAGAAAAAACAACAACAACCAGTTATCCATTGACCCGCAGGTGTTTTGTGGAAGCTAGACTTCATTTAAGTCAAGTGTCCAGTTAGTATGACCCTGTTATGTGCATTGTCCTCTCAAGTGTGACATTTTTCGGCCCAAATAAGGGATTCCGGATCCTGTAATGTGAAAATGATGTTAATGCCTTTAACTACATCCAATGCTTTGACTATTTTTTTTTGAGGGTTCCTCTATTACATATTTCTTTATTTGTAAAAGCGGATTCTAATGGGTTTAAAGCTGCAATGGAAAAAAATACAAAATCACTAGCTATACTTGGCATTCCAGTATTTTGTGTCTTTACAAAACGAGGATAACATAGATAATAATCCCCCCCATGTTTGAATTCAGTAACGCGTTAAAATATGTAACAACCTTGTCATATTACATTATTTCACCCATTTTATGAATAGAACGATTGGTAAACAGGATCTAAAAACCCCATTCATTTTCAATATAAAAAAAAGGATCCAGATGGAATCCGAAAAGCCCCAAATGATGTCATCACTTGAGAGGGTATGCCATAAGGTTAATGCTCAAATTATACAATAGTTGTGAAAGCACACAGTTCAAACCCCGAAGAATAAAGACCTCTGCAGAAAAATGGAGTGCACGCACCTGTAGAAAAACACAAATCTATACACTTTATACACTTTTTTTTCTATTCTTTGCACAAACCATTCCGTATATCTCACAGAGGAATTTAACGGTGCCAACTCACCCCAACTGGCTAGAGAGACTTTGAGTATGTAGCGATGGATTATAATCTTGCCACCCGTGTACACCTGTAGGCAGAGGTGGAAGGCCTCCACGGCAAACCAAGTGAAGGTGGCCAACATGGAGTAGTGCATGACAGCTGCCATGATCTTGCAGCCCACGGCGCTCTTCAGTCCTGCCACCCAGTTGTTGGTCAGGAACGTGAGGTTGAGCAGGAACAAGGCCAGAACAAGGTGGATGAGGATGTGCGTGGCCTTACTGGCCTTGGCCCTCCTGGGAGGACAGGTCAAATGTCAGCAGGGTCATATATGTAAGAAGAAAAGAAAGCAGAGAAAGGAGACAAAACGCGATAGATATATAGATAGATAGAGATAGGACCACAGAAGTTCAGTTAGATAACATTGTTGTTTTCCTAGTACTCCAACAATGAGGCGACTGATCACAAATCTCATTTCCCTACTGTGAATATTTTTTTACATAATCTTCTACAGTATTCTGCGGTTCTGCCTTGTTTACATGTTCCACTGGATTAACCAAAGTGACACAACATTGCTATCAACCCAAGGTGTTCTGCTTCACTTGCATTTTACAATATTGCACTGTATGTTGATGATGCATTGATAGGACAGGTTTCATCATGTTTGGTTACCTTAGCAGGAAGTGCATGAAGAGGATTATGCCAAGGAAGAACATGGACAAGCCACAGCCAATATAGGTGATGTAGGTGAGGGAGGTCAGGTCAGCACTAGAGATGGTCGTATTGGGGGGAGACTGCAGAGGTGAAACAAAAATTAGCACTTTTCTGGAGTGAAGCAATTGCATTTCATCACTGGATCAGTGGCAATGGCAGGATGCCATGTTGGTTGTTGATTGAGCTTATAAAACTGTACTTTTTAAAACTGACTTTTTGGCCCATTGGTCACCTTACCCAATATGTGACGAGAGGATTGGCACCAAAATCATCTCTGTGTCTCTAGCTCTCTCCAGTGCGCATGCTAACACTTTAGCATACAGTATGTTAAGTAAACGTAGGCGACTAGCATTATCCAAAGTGTTAAGATAAACCTTTTAGTAATCCAAACTTGGTATCAGTTTTTATTTTGCGGCCTGTAGATTCATAACTTTTGAAAACTAACGTCGCTCATTTCCTGCGTAAAACAAGCTACGCTCCAAGCCTCATGGGAAGAGAGATCTTCTGCTGTTGAAAGTGCTTCTTTTTGTCACATTTTATGTCTGTTTTACCAATCCCCTAAACAAGTATGGCAGGTTCAGACACGTGTCATTTTAATTAACAGCCTTAGCGCTACTACAAGTTCTAATTTTCTCACTGTTAGGATAATGCTAAATTGCTTGTGTGCTAAAATGTCTATCTATGAACTATCTACTGGAGACACAGAGAAGATTTTAGTGCCCATCCTCTCGTCACATATTGAGTAAGTGGGCCAAACTTCCATAAAGTCGGAGGAGTCCTTTAAGATTGGAGTTGAGCATTTTTCACTGCAATCATCTTAATTTGTGGGGGAAATGAAAAAATGAGGCAGCTCGGAAGTGCTTACAGCTTTGCTGAGTTGTGATAGTTATGTGAGGTACATGGTAATCTTTCCAGTAGGAATGCAAATTAGTTAAGATAAACACTGTCATGCTGTGCCAAATTATTGTATCATGCAAACATTACAAGGGAAGTAATACGTACCATCAGCACAGCGAAAAATGTCAAATGTGAGCACTGGCATGTAATGTTGTCCTCATCCACATGTGTCACACATCCACCGTCTGTCCAGTTTGGCCGACTTCCTATGAGATAGCAACCACATTGTTTTTTTGTCATTTTTATGTCAATAAATGACAGGGAGAAAGAGGATGCAACCAATCATAGTTGGTGCCTTCTTCCAGATTATGTTTCCAAAATTTTATCGAGTAAAAACTGTAATACGTTACACAGACATGCAACTTGCATGCAAAAACATGCAAAAATACCTTCGCCGTTCCATGATCGACAAGATGGAATTCCCTTCTAGAAATGAAGCAACAGAACTCTTTAAAAATGTGTTCTTTGATTTAAAAAAACGACTCAAGATACAGTATAACACAGCATAATAGATGATGGCACGCATTCACTTACCTCTTTGACCTTTCGAAAATTTAGGAATATGTCGTTGGTGAGATTGCTGATCAAAACTCCCATTTCAATTGCTAAAACCATGTTTTGTAGAACAGTGCTGTTGAACTCATCCTGGAAAAAAATGGAACAAAAACAAAATAGTGACTATGACATGTATCCATTATGGAAGTCAGATTGAAGATGTTTTTTTTTTGTTTTTACCTTGGCCATATTGTTGAATCGAAGAAGAGCTACAAATGCAGTACCATTGGACGCATTGTAAGCTTTCTCAAATGCTTCTTTTGAGACTGTAACAGATGTTGAAAAGCCATGCAGCTGATCTCTATTTTCTATAATCTGCAGGAAACAGTACAAATAAGTGATTTATCTAAACGTACTGTATTGCGTTGATATGGCAAAGCACAGGGCAATATTCTCTCATTTAAAAGGCTCAGTGTAAAAGGATGAAACTATCCATTTGAGGCAGAACCCAGTTAAAATCCAGTCTAAAACGTGTTTTCCAGACAATTGGGTATGATGAGGAAGTTACCCTGTCATTCGTGATGTCATATTATTGCTGACCCAATAAAAAGGTCCAATTCAAAGAATGCACCCACATTCACGCTGGTGTTGGAGGAGGCATAGCCAAAGGAGACTTCCTCTAGGTCCACACTTTCAGTTTCTGTCTGCTTCACTAAGACACCCGTGACTCCTCCTCCTACAGACAGTGAAGCTGAAGACCCATTCATCTGGGAGGAGAGTGAGGTCATGCAGTTCATCACTTCACTGTTGGCAGATAGGAGAATATTCATGCTTTATGTGTCTGAGGCTTGGCGTCTGCATGACAAATCCATTCTAAGTCAACGGTTGTTAGTCACGTAACTTCTACTTTAAAGCTGCAAAACCTAAATATGCATTGCTCTTGTTAACATTTTGAATTCATGCATTTTCCCTTCTTTGATTTCAGTCTTTGATACTTTAAGAAGCAACATGTCTTACACAGCCTTGACAGGGTCAATGTCCTCTCCGTCTTCAATTTGAAATCCTGCATCCACTTCAAGTTCTGCTTCAGGTACTTTCACTGGATTATCACAGTTGTAACAGTTTTGGTTTGATTCTGTCGCATTGATGATGTATTTGTCATTATTTTTAGAGTTGAATAAACCTAAAAGAAAGGGACATCTAGTTTTAAGCCCAGCCCAGCATATAAAAATCTCTAATAAGAGATATTCTTTAGTAAGCATTATGATTATAACATTGAATGGAATGTATATGTCATGAGTTTTGTTACAGGATGGGAAGGAAGGGATGTGTTGCATGTGTAGCATAGTCATAGCCAGTAGCTACTAGGCTACAAGTCACTGTTACTCTGCCTAAGGTTGCTTAGTTGCATATTGATTAGTAGCAAACAGTACGTAGAATGCAATCACACCTACAGTTTGTTTCCTTTGGTCTGAACCATAGTTGAAAAGTTTATTTTGTTGCATTTTTGTATTCATTTAGGTACATTCACACAGCCCAGTTACAAGTGAACCAGGGCTTGGGGGGTCAAAACAAATCCAGTTTGACTCCACCAATGATTCCAGTCCCTGTGACTTTAGCTATGCATGATGGACTCATCTGTACTCTTCTTCTTTGGTGTTCATAATAGTTAAGAACACATGAAGAAATAGCTGAACATGAGCATCAGTCCAGACTGCAGTTGCCCTTGGTTTATTTTGTTATGCTAGGCATTCCAAGCATGATTTACAGCATCCATCTCCTTATACCTATAAAACTGTATGGAACAAGGTTCGAACTACAAACAACATGTTCCCACTCCTAACATACCGCATCAGAGTGGCTGCTACAAATTGTCATCTGCCTATGTAGCATGTTATTCCAGGACGTGACCACTCCTCTAAACAGCTGAATTGTTCTCAACTTCAGAAATCTCTCCACTTTTTCCAAAACGGACACTTTCCGTTGCTTTAATGTAAAAGATCCTGGCAGTTTGGAAAAAGTCGAATAGTGTGAACACGCCCATATTTGGATTTACTTGCATTTTGAGTCTGCATTTGGACACTGTGAAACAAAACCTTGGGAGAATCTTTGACAGCATACATTACAGCAAAAACCATCTGGCCAACCAGTGATTTCAAAAGTGAATACCGGAGTGTTTTAGGATTTTTTTCTTTTGAAAAACCCAATTCATTGGTCAAACCGTAGAATCACCTCTGTTACTGGCCATTTTTCTAGAACTAGAGACAATTTTGATCAATACTATGGGCATGTTGCGATCCCTTCTCTAGAACTAACAATGGTTAGCTGAAAATATGCAACAATGCCGTCCACATCTTTGCTCATGGTTCAGGATTTTGCCAACATGGGTGCCAATGAAAACTGCAGTGTCCTATCTCTTTCATTAAAGGGTCTGAGCACAGCAGGAGCAGCAGGATGAGTATTTTATTTCTCGCACATTTGCTACAGGCAGAAAAGCCGGAGATGCACTGTGTTTTCATATATTTTGAATAACTCCATAGCAACAAATAATCATTTTGGCCAACTTGAGATGGACGTACTGTCTCTGCTGCAGAACTTCTCATTATATGTAGATTTACTACATACTGCCTTTGTCTCCAATCGGGTAATTCTGCAACTTCCTATGAATGCAAACAGTCAGAGCTTAGCATGATATCAATCCACCCATCTACAGTTTATCAACAGGCTGATCAGGTTGGTTGAATCTAAACTGAACTGTAAAAGATATACCTACCGTCAGAAATTGATTTGAAGTGACACTGTGAGCTAGAACCTGGGTTAGAACAGGATTTCTTATTAACAGTAGAAGAAATTCATTAGGTTTGTGTTTGTGTTTTTACAGCATCAAACCACAGCCCAAGCCCTACAGACAAGTTTTTACACAAATGATATTTTACTTTTAGGGTTGTTTTAACTCCTTTAAAGCTTGGTTGGGCAATTTTATGTGTATACTTACGTGACACAAGTTCACTGTGGAAGACAATGTTTTGCTTCTGCAACAACATTGTGATCCACATAAAATACCCATATTTCATTGTCACCTGTGACATTTAGGAGAGTTGCCAGTTGCTTATTGCACTGCTTCCCAAGCAGGACATAGAGACATAATTTCTGTTTGACATGCCATTTTGAAATGTACAGTAGATGAGAACCAGATATCTCCTTCAGCTCTGGTGTCCTTTTGTTGTACTTTCCTGTTGAAATACAAACACACAGGTTGATTTTTATTTGGTGACATGCTGCTGTAACTTTTTTTTTTTATTTGGAATCCAGTGAGTATAACAAGTGGATTGTACACACTTTTTTGTGTAGCTGTAGTTTTTTTCAGAAATGTCACGCAAATGTCTGTCTGTGCTTCTGTGAGGAAAAGAATACAGATTTTGGAACATCATATAATAATTTAATAATACTAAACTTGATCAAGGTAGCAATTAGCTAAAAGCAGAGTTTATAAATAATTTTTTTCACAAAAAGGCATAGTTCTTAACAGATCTTAACAGTTCTTAACTGAGCACATAAGGACCTCTGCCCTCTCTTTAAATTAAATGTTATATAAGGTTCTGTGAAGTAATCTTCATTAATCTGAACGTAGTTTCTGAGCTTTGGCTTCTTCCAAATCTCCTCCTTCCATTGTTCCTTATGGATCTTTAACAGTTTTTGTTTGACTATATTTATATTACACTGCAAATTGTTCCTGAAGATTAAATGTAAATCAGAAAGAGAAAATATTGCAGAAACCTCTCTTGACCAAGGATAACTGTATGCTCTGTCCCAGTTAAAGATCTTTTTGGTCAGCCTTTCCTCCGGCAGCTGGACAAGGTGATTCCATAGCCGAACTATTTCACATCTCTCCTTTACAAGACATGACTCCCATCCCATGTCCCCTTCAATAGCCCCCTTTGCAGTATATTTATGCACCCCGAGAAAGCACCTCATGGCTTGACTCTGGATAGCATTACAGTCAGGGGCATCCTCAACCAATAAGTTATTACATTATTGGCTGGTTAATACATTATTAGTTGGGTTAAAAAAAATCATGAAAATTTAATAACTGGAGCCGATAATGTAATAATATACTTATATCACTTTATTTAAGTTTTATTTATTGGCTATAAAGTGTCACACTTCATGACACTTATCCTTACTGTTCACTGACCTCTTTCAAATAGCTGCTCAAAAACCTGACCACACACTCACACACACACACAATAGGAATTATGACTATTTATGTGTTTGTGGTACTTGATGGATAGACTTATCTCCAGCCCTGCCTTCTACTCCTTAACCATTTGAATACCAAATGAAGTGTGAGCACACATGTTTGCAAACACAGACAATTACTCTTATGTTGTATAATATGAAATCTATACCTCTTTGAAGATGCTTTGTCCTCGAATACAAAGACCACTATTTCTTTTCATGAAAAATTTCATCTTTAATTAAACATATTTAAATCACTTTTTCAAGCAAACTGTTTCAACCACACTATTATAGCTATTCAGCACTCTCTCTCTCTCTCTCTCTCTCTCTCTCTCTCTCTCTCTCTCTCTCTCTCTCTCTCTATGTATATATACCAAACCTGACTCTGGAAAGGTTACATGAAAATGTATTACCATAATTTACATCCCTGGCTATTTGAATACAGTCATAACAAGCTTGACAAAGAGTCTAAAACCGAAGCAAATGGTATCTATAGTTCATTCTTGGAGATGTGTATTTTCTTTGGCAGTCCCCATAATTGACCACTAGATGGCCGTTGATTGACAAGTTATCCAGTCATGTGACTCTGACATTAGGCTTTCTTCCTTTGTCTGCAATCTTCTGTCTTCCTTATAACACATGTTGAAAGGTAATTACTGATTTAATTTAATTTAGTAAATACAGTTTATTAGTTGAGATTCATGCACATAGATTAACATTTCTTATTCATTTCTTCTTTATATCAAATTTGTGAGATCATTCTAATTAAGACCCGCGGTCCTTGGCCGACATTACTGTCTTTCAGTGGCTGTAGCAGGCTCAGTTTTAAAGCTAGAGCGAAGATACTGGTATCATATGAAACTAGAAGGGCACTCGGAGAGCGCAGACCTCCACCAAGGTTTGCTTGTTCTTGAGTCGGATCCGGATCCGCTCCAAAATTTAATGGGTTCTTCCTTGGCCCATGCTACATCCTTCCACGAAGTTTCATGAAAATCGGACCAGTAGTTTTTCCGTAATCCTGCTAACAGACAGACAAACAGACAAACAAACAAACGGCCCCGAAAACATAACCTCCTTGACGGGGGTAACTAGACGACCTAAGGCACGACTGAAGGATCAGGGTTGAAGATTAATTTGAGATGCAGCTCAGCACTGTGTGTCAAGTTTTTCTAGTTATAAATCTGTAATAAACATTGTGTTTTGGTTAGGCGCCTATTCAAATTTTGAAAGTTTAGAGAGTATAAGGGCTTAGAACAACAGAATAAGGGAGGTCACAATAGGTCATTTTATACAGTGAGGTCAAGTTTCAAAAAATGGTCTCACTACAATGAAACGGCTACTATGGGGACTAACATCATCCCACATGAATACAAATGGGCTCATTGGATCCGCAAGAGTCTCAGCTTTCCAGTCATACACAATTTATGCAATTCCAAGACTGTTTAGGGTTTAGGTTTAGAAATATTCAAATACACCATTTTTAGAATAGATGAAAATAACACATTTATACTGCATGCAAAAAACTGCATGGTTTTTGCCAAAAACTGCATTAGCATAAACTGGATTAGCATAAAGTGGGCATGTCTGTAAAGGGGAGACTCGTGGGTACCCATAGAACTCATTCTCATTCAGATATCTTGAGGTGAGAGGTCAAGGGACCCCTTTGAAAATGGCCATGCCAGTTTTTCCCTCACCAAAATTTAGCCTAACTTTGGAGCGTTATTTAGCCCCAATCGCGACAAGCTAGCATGACATGGTTGGTACCAATGCATGTCTTAGGTCATCTAATTACCCCCATCAAGGAGGTTATGTTTTCGGTACCGTTTGTTTGTTTGTCTGGTGGTCTGTACTACTGGTCCGATTTTCATGAAACTTCATGGAAGGGTGTAGCATGGGCCAAGGAAAAACCCATTAAATTTTGGAGCGGATCCGGATCCGACTCAAGAACAACATTGGTGGAGGTCTGCGCTCTCCGAGTGCCCCTCTAGTTTCATATGATATGAGTATCTTCACTCTAGCTTTAAAACTGAGCCTGCTACAGCCTCTGAAAGACAGTAATGTCTGCCGAGGGCGCAGACACCCCCGCGGGTCTCTGAGGGTTAATTAGAATGATCTCACAAATTTGTTTATCCTCTTGCACTAAATATATAAGAAATGTTAATCTATGTGCATGAATCTCAACTAAATAAACTGTATTTACTAAATTAAATTAAATCACTAATTACCTTTCAATATGTGTGATAAGGAAGACAGAAGTTTGCAGACAAAGGAAGAAAGCCTAATGTCAGAGTCACATGACTAGATAACCTGTCAAACAGCCATCTAGTGGTCAATTATGGGGACTGCCAAAGAAAATACACATCTTCAAGAATGAACTATAGATATAATTTGCTTCGGTTTTAGACTCTTTGTCGAGCTTGTCATGACTGTATTCAAATAGCCAGGGATGTAAATAGGGCAAGGATTCTGATATGGTAATACATTTTCATGTAACCTTTCAGGAGTCAGGTTTGGTATATATACATAGAGAGAGAGAGAGAGAGAGAGAGAGTGCTGAATAGCTATAATAGTGTGGTTGAAACAGTTTGCTTGAAAAAGTGATTTAAATATGTTTGATTAAAGATGACATTATACAACATAAGAGTAATTGTCTGTGTTTGCAAACGTGTGTTTGCACTTCATTTGGTATTCAAATGGTTAAGGAGCAGAAGGCAGGGCTGGAGATAAGTCTAACCATCAAGTACCACAAACAAATAAATAGTCATAATTCCTAGTGGGTGTGTGTGTGTGTGGTCAGGTTTTTGAGCAGCTATTTGAAAGAGGCAACAGTAAGGATAAGTGTCATGGAAGTGTAACACTTTATAGCCAATAAATAAAACTTAAATAAAGTGATATAAGTATATTATTACATTATCGGCTCCAGTTATTACATTTGAATGATTTTTTTTTTTAACCCAGCTAATAATGTAATAACCAGCCAATAATGTAATAACTTATTACATTATGCGCAAAAAGTTATTACGTTATTGGTTCAGAAAATGTATTACATTATTGGCCAGTTATTACATTATCGATTTTTATTACATTAAGAACGGGAAAATTATTCCGTTATTGGCAGTTATTACATTAATGGTAGTTATTACATTATTGGCTGCTACACACCTGCACCTTGTTATCAACAACACTACTTTACATCACACACTACCATCAATATCCCTTTCTATTCAGAACATTAATTTACACGCTACATCTAAACCCTACCAAGTCACACATACTATGACCTTTATGTCCTATTGACCATTGATGTAGAAATTGTAAAATGAGTAAGACTTATTTTTTAAATGTTACTTGCAAACTTTTTCACGACCGGTGTACGTCCAGAGATCTGTGTGAGCTGTAGTGGTTAAGATTCTACCAGAGGGTGGCAGTGTGGAGTCTAGTCTTGAAAGCACAAGAAGGAGGGCGGAGCTAGATGTGTAGCCCCAACCAACATGTAGCCCCGCCTCAACTTCCAGCTTGCATCTCGTTGCAATTGACACATTACATAACAGTTACACAATACAATATTTTTAGATGTGATGTCAGCTCATGGACCTGGAAAGTAACTCACTATCACATCCTCACTGTTAGCCAATGTGACCCCTACTGGCCATTAGGAGGCATGGCACTGTCTACAGACCATAGACCGTAAAAAATAATAGAAAGGAGAGGCTTGCTGATTAAGGAAGCTGACGAGATCTGTCTATCTACTGTCGCCCTGCTGAATTACACAGCATCACCCCGTCAGTGTAGACAACCAGCAGCTGTCCTTATGAGCAGGAGGCTGAGAACCCAGCTGCCCTGGGCAGATCTCAGAGCAAAATCTCTAAAAATGAAAACTTCATTGACAGTAGAAAACTCTTGACATTGGTTAAGGATTGAACCTAGGCTGTCAGAGTCGAAGGCAAGCATATACACCCATCCACCACCCTGACACAATACCCTTACGTTCCACTGTACTATTTCCACGTCAGACTGCTGCCTTATTCTACTTGTGTCTCATTTACGTAAACCTTTTGTGGTGGGAAAACGTATTTCTCTCACTTTTCATGCATGGAGCTTGTGTTTGCATTTGAATACATTGTGCTTATTTCATGACATTTTGGGAGACCAGGCTGTACAAGGACTGGAAGGAACAGAGAGTGGCACCATCGATGAGCCTAGCATGCAAACAGGTGTGCAGCAAGAACCATCAAACTTCACAGCCGAGAGTGGGAGTGCCACCAATAGCTTACCTTTTCCAGGTGTAGAATAGGAACACCCATGACCAAATGTGAAATCTAAAAGATTGAAGAATTGAGGAATGTTAGTTGACCAGCAAGGACATGTATGCTTCTTACCAAGATTACTGCACAGCAGATTGGACAATTAGTATGTTTCAGTTATTCATTGTTTTCATTTTTATACAGGCAAATGCATCAAGACCGTAAAAATATGTGCATGGCATTGAGTGCAGCCAATACACTGTATAGTAGAGTGTAGTATAGTGCAATGCATACTGTATAGTAGAGTGTATATGTTTTCTATGTGATATGTATTTTCATGGCAGTTTACCCTACTTTTGTATGCATTTTGCTTTTATTGTTTTTCATGTAAAAGTTATTGGGTTTCTCTGTGTATAACATGCACTGTACAAATTAACAATAATAATAATAATAATAATAATAATAATAAACTCTAGTTATATAGCACCTTTCCAAAACAGGGCTTACAAAGTGCTTTACAGGGTAAAAGCAAACAACAGGAATCATGACGTGTTAATCATAAAAACACTAAGAACAAATAGCATAATAATAAAACAATATATAAAATAAGCAATAAAACATAAAACAACAAACAGTAATTAAGCTGAATATTTAACAGCAACCATAGGATTGATTTGGAATTAATTTGCAATGAGTGAACAAGAGTCTGACATATTTATATTGCCTATGGTATATCCCCAACTTTTAAGCAATAGTTTAAATGTGCATCATAGCTTTTACTCACTATGTCGGGTTGGATAGACGACACCGCTGTAGTTATCAGGAACAATAAATATATGTCTATTGTTTCTCAAACACCCTTTGATCTCCTCGTAAACGTTTTTTCTGTTTTTTCCTGGGGCTGAAAAAAAAAATGTCTTAATTAAATCGGACGATAAAGCTTTGATGATTTACCATGATGTTTAATTTATGGTAAACTTCTAACATTAGATTCAGATTGTTTTCAGCTGTCCCATTTTATGCTAAAAAAGATAAGTGTCCTAAGAGAATGACGCAATGCAATACATACTCACTTGTTACTAAAGTCCCCATTAGGCTGTAGGACTTGCATATACATATCGACTTATAGTGTCTACTCACAAACAGGGCAGATCCAGAGAAGGACCACCAGCAAAACCCAAATCATCCAGCTCTTTTGTATCATGTTCTTCTTACAGCGTGGGGTCTCAATCATATTTCATTAGTCAGGGTGCATTTTTCATTCACTGTCCTTTTTCCCTGAAGCTACAATACATGAACAACAATCATTCCAAAGTACTTTTTCTGTAAACAGATTTCGAATCTAATGCCACTCTCCCAAAAAAGTTTCATATCATCGTTCATCTGTATGGAATGACCAAAGTATTTTTCTTCTTACCTTCCTCTAGTTTAGGCAACGCCAACGCACTGGAGGAACAGGAGTGCTTACCAAGAGTGAATGAACCTTTTGAGGTCCAAATGTCACTTTGCATAGCTGCCCGCTGCTCAAATTTGCCTTGCAAACTGACTGAGACTGAACAACAACAAAACATTTGAATCATCGTGCCACCGCATCTCATTACACTGGGATGAATGTCATCCCAGTGTTACATAACCCTGACGATTTCCCCACAACTGATGAGCGAATATTGTTCAAGATCTGATTATCTACATAGAGTAATAATGTTTTATAACAGGTTTCGGGGAGTGAATGGTAGTTATAATGTAGGTCATGACACTGTTGTCTGCTTGGACTGAAATATGTTGTGTTGTGTACATACTCTGGACAAGAGTGCAGACAAAACTACACAGTGGGGAAGAGATGTTTAATTTGCAGTAATATTAAGACAAGTAGTAGTAGTAGAGTTGTAGAAATCTTTATTGTCCCCAATGGGGCAACTCAGTTCACAGCAAGCAGTTGCAATACATCAACAACATCAGAGAAACATAATCACATATCACAAAAACACAGACAATATGACACAATATCAATTTATGCCGACAAGAAAACTGTAGGCCTACATCCTACCCCCAGTATGCATAAGTAGGGAACAGGCCCTTGTTCCACACACCTAACTGCACATGGCCTACACAGTCAATCTGCGGATTGCCTCAGGGATAAAAGAGCGCCGGAATCTGTTACTGCTACCTTTAGGGAGCCTGAACCTCCGCCCCGAGGGAAGAAGGGAAAACTCAGAGAAAAGAGGGTGCAGGGGCTCCTGAAGAACATCCTGAGCTTTCTTAGTAACTCTCTTCTGATAGATATAACTAAGATCGTTGCGGTCAGTGCCAGTGATTTTAGATCACAACTTCACAATTCCTCTTAGCAGGTTCTTTTCTCTCTGATTTAGACTACTGAACCAGCAGATGAGAGCAAAAGTAACAATAGACTCAATGTAGGATGAATAGAACATTTTCATAAGAGACTTCTCCACATTAAAATTACAGAGCTTCCTTAAAAAGAATAAACGTTGATGACCTTTATTTACAATTGCCTTCACATTAGGCTCAAAGCATAAATCATCATCTAAAATTGTCCCCAGGTATTTATACTGCTTTACCACCTCTACCTGCTCACCATTAATAAGGGTAGGTGGGGGGGCAGCAAGTCCCCTGCGAAAATCAATGGCCATTTCTTTGGTCTTAGACACATTGAGTTTAAGAAAAGATTTGTTACACCGGTGTGCAAACTCATTAACAATTGGGCCATGGCAGGTGTCACCAACCTTTAGAAGGCTCAGTACAACAGAATCATCTGCAAATTTAATAACATGTCTGGACTCATGGTGGTTAACACAGTCATGGGTGTACAACACAAATAGCAGAGGTGAGAGGACACACCCTTGTGGCGAACCAGTAGAAGGACCCCATTTACTCTTACCCTCTGAGAATGGTCAGTTAAGAAGTCCACAAGCCAGCCAACAATATTAAAATCAAAATCAAAATGACATATGAGCCTTTGTGCAAGAATATGGGGTTGAATACAATTAAAGGCAGAAGAGAAGTCAATAAAAGCAACCTAGCATGGGTCTTAGTGCCTTCCAGGTGTTTTAATACTAAGTTAAGGAGGGTAATGGTGGCATCCTCTACCCCCCTCTTAGCTCTAGTCAGGGAAGAAAGGTCCACAGGGCGATAGTCATTTAATGATTTAGGAGCCTTAACTTTGGCAACTGGAACTACAGTAGAGTCCTTCCACATTTTTGGGACCCTCCTCTGCTGGAGTGACAGCTGAAAAATAAAAGACAGGATGCCACATAGTTGCCTGGCACAGTTTTTTTTTTTTTTGCCTGCCACCAATGCCGTCAGGGCCAGGACTTTTCCTCTCCTTCGTCTGCAAGAGAGATTTCAGCACTTCCTCCTCATCAATAACAATACTACTATTAGAGGCTCCAGCATTACTTCTAAAAGCAAGGTGTTCATCTTTAAAATCGTGGAGTGGGGAAATTTCAAAAGCAGCAAGGAATTTTTATGTTGATGAAATATTCAGTGGTTTTGTTTGCATTGTCATGTAACATAATTGCCTCCTAGTGGCCAAGTTCTATCCAAAAGAGACACAACTGGACATAGTTTTGACCGAACCATGTACATTCTATCTGTTACATTATTATTAATTAATTTCATTTGGTAATGATGTGGGCTACAATGTGCATGTTGTGTCTAGTCTGACCCAAATTCAATGTAAAGGAATGGGCTCAGAAACTGGCCATGAAAGAATCAAATGTAGTGCCATATCCATCTTTGCCAGCCATTTTGACATTTTTTTTTATTTCTTGAATGAGACACTATTATGCCTGTATAAGAAGTGTGGGTGTGAAGTGGGACTGCTGTGGGTTCTGGGACATGTGGGGGTGAAGGGCAATAAAATGGAGGATGAAATTGCAAAATCTACACTAAAAAGAGGAAGGGTGGAGCTGAATGTATTATGGCAGATTAAAGTGTTGCAGTGTTATTAGGGAGAGGCTTGAGAAGGAATGGCAGGGTGAATGGGACAAAGAGAAAACAGGAAGACAGACATTTTACTATCCGAAAGTCTGTTATGTTGAAAAGTATCAATGCTAGTATCTTGAAACCCTCCCAAGTCAAAGTAATAACTATCAGTTAACTGGAAAAAAGAGTCTTGTTTTATATCCGGGGTGGTATTGGTATAAACTGAGCATATAAATTATGTATTTTGACCGCTAGTTGGCAGTAATACACCTGGAAGTGTCCAAGCTGCCGGAAATGTAAAGGAAGAAGAAGAAGACAAATTCAATGAAGAAGTACAGGGCGGAAGCAGACCTTTGCAGAGAGCATGAATACACGACATTGACCTACCGTAAGTAAATACCACTGCAGTCTAATAAAGACAGACTTTTAGCAAGACTCCTGTTTATCTGAGTATTATGTAACGTTATAGACTGTAAAAGTGCCTGCATTGATGTGTGCAACCCACAGACATGGGATGAGTGCTAAATTGGATACTTGCTCAAAACGAAAATTAACCTGATATAGGATTAATTCACTTACTGCTAACCTTACTCTACTTAACATTTTTAATAGCTTTTTCTATAAATTCCAGACACTAGCCCCGATTCGTACGAGAGTAATTAAAGCCAATTTCATTTAAAAAAAATGACAGTTTCCCTGCTAGTCAAAGGTCCATATCATACCAAATGAAACATGATGCAAGACGTTTTACGGATCTTTGGGCTCTTCTTGTAAGTTCGGCATGTAGAAGAACCACCAAGCAGCGCTTTATTTTAGTAAAATGTCAGCTTTTCGAATCGGTCGGCCCTGCTCGTTACCGACCTCCACAGTGTATTTTGATGGAAGACGTTTGTGGGGATGACAGGCGAACCAACTTTAATGCTGACTTTTTATTTAAGTGGTGTGTTGGATGTATGCCGAATTTTATTATTTTTTCATTCACATTCATTTAGTTGTGGTAGCCCCTCACTGCTGGAAAGCTGCCCCAAAATGAAGAAGAAGAAAAAAAAAAAAAGGTCGAAACTGACTGAAACTTTGACCTTGTTGCTCAACCCACACAAAAATAATGATTGCAATTAGCACAATTTTCCATGAAGCATGATGTAAATACTCAAATTAGAGCTATTCTTACACTGCAGCACCCACTGTAACTAATCCTGGAAAAGGACCAGGGGCAAACCTGGGTCTAATGTTGCATTCACACTTTATCAGACGAAGTGGAAGAACAGGATGCCATCTCATCATATTGTATGTTTAACTCATTGGAATGCCCATATCCAAAATCTTGGATGTGGGCTTTCTGCTGAAATGCATTTGTTTTTATGTACCGATAAAGACAGCTTTTTTTTTAAGAACATCCGTCTGCCTTTAAGAGCAGCTGAATTTGTTCTTCCATCCAATGTTAAAAAGACATGGACTTTTTCAGTTTTGCACTGTGTGAATAAACAAGTCCTTCCTCATAGAAATAGCAATGAAACTGCTTTTGGGAGCTAGTCAATGAGAACTGTGTAGCATGGCTGCATGACCTTCACAGTTTCACGTTTTTCAATTTTAAAGTGCAAGCCAGATACTATTAAAGTAATTTTAGTTTGATTTGAAGGTTTTCCTAGGGACCCAATTTTCATATCAGGGGACCCCACATGGTGTCCCTGTTGTAACCCAGTTCCATGTGATTCAGTGCAGTATCTTGGCATGGGTAATATTTAAAGCAATATTCCACTGCTGTTGAATATGTTCACAAACGTGTTCAATGTCAGTTATCAGGCTATTTTTGTGGCCTCATTCAAATTAATTGGAAGTAAACATCTTAATGCTACAAACTTGTCCAGCTGCATCCGATCTTGGTGATTAGTGATTAGTTTATATTCTGCCAATTAACCCCCTTGTTAAAACTCTATTGTTGCTTTAAACAGTGTGTGCAGCTCAATTGTCCACTCTCTTTCTGTCCAGGATATGTCTGCAGGTTGCCTGAGGTGGGTGCTAAGCCATGCAGTAAGGACTGTGTGTGGGGGTAGTCCTGGCTATAGGACACCAGCATCAAGGCTTCTCATATGCAGTGAGAGATCTAACAATGTCGCCCTCTCCTGGAGATGGTCTCTGTTCTCCACTACAGCAGATGACTCTGGAGAGAGTCCTGAGCCCAAGAAAAAAAAGCAGGATCCCCGGGCTCGCGCCACAATCAGCAGCGTCGGCCGCAAGATCCAGTCGCGCCACCTGCAGGTGATAAGCGAGACGGGCGAGAACCTGGGCATCATGCACCGCGTGAACGTCATCAGACTCATGGACGAGCAGGGCCTCAAGCTGGTGCTTCTCAGTGAACACAAAGATCCTCCCGTCTACCGCCTGATGAGCGGCAAACAGATTCACGAGGAACAGCTGAAGCTGCGCGAGAAGCAGAAAGCCAAGGCAGGTATGTATTTTCCTACCAGGGACCCCGGGCTTCGTACCACAAGGCGAGGATTTTGTGCTTGGAACCAAATCTGAGCAGAGACCGAACACATTCCAGTCTTGAAAAGGTAGACTCTGTGTCTGATGAAGAGCACCTCGCTCGAAACCTCGAAACCTGTCTAGGTGTTAATAAATGTATGCACCTTGGGAGCAGCTTTCAGTGCGCAGACTCTTTTGTTCCATAAAACCAGATCTGAGCCAAAGTCGCTCCCAAGGAATATACATTAATTAACACCTAGACAAGTGAGGTTTCTTCTGCCTCACCTGTCTAGGTGTTAATTAATGTATACACCATGGGAGCAGCTTTGAGTATGCGGATGCTACTTTGGTTCCATAAAATCGGATCTGAGCCAAAGTTGTGATTTCTAAAAAAAAGTATCTTGATGCCAAAGTCTGTGGATGACACTGATTTGCTATATCATCAAATGCTCAAACTTATTTCTCAAACTATTAACTAACTAATCTCTGACTAGGATCTAGTCAAAGAACATTTCTTCATATAAGGCCCTATGACTCTGTAGAGGCGTTACCATGTAACACAGCAATTTGATCCCATGAAGATATCAACAGATGCTACTGAGGCACTCCCAACAGCAAACGCACACTGACAACATAACCTAGCATGTGAAATGGGACTGTCCTCTCTCCTCAGCCCCTGTGCAGGTGAAGGAGCTCACCTTTTCTTTTGATATCGCTCCCCACGACCTTACAACCAAGCTGAAACAAGTCCAGAGCTGGCTAGACAAGAAGCACCATGTACGGATTACTCTGCAATCAAGACGCAGGGAAACCACACTCTCCCTGGTGAGGAAAAAACGCTTGCAAAGCCGGGTCGTCAACAGACCAAAAGATGTGTTATGCAACCTAATATGGGTTTGAGAAATTAGCTGTTTTCCTGAAGTAGACAGAATACAGCTAGAGTAACTACGTACAAAAAAACTTTCACCTGAAGATCAGTGTATTAGGACATGCCACAGTGAAACATCAATCTTGTTAAAAAACTGATTATATGTATATGACCTTTATGAATATTTGTATTTCTTGTAGAAATCTGCTTGTTGCTCCTGCTAGTAGTTCAAAATTGTGTACATGTTGTATCACATGTGGGAGTTACTTGCCATTCCTCCCACTGGGCCTGAAATTGGTACATTAGCTCCTGATAAGACATAGATAGATAGTTTTAGTATTTCATCAGGAGTTCACTCTTGCTTTAGAGACCCTCACATGCCACCATGGTAGATTTAAAATTAAAGTGATAATCCTCTAGCCGTTTGTTTTTGGATTTTGTCTCCATCGTTGGTGCTAATCACTCATTGCTGTGGTGTTTCTGCGCTGCACTTCCCAGAGATCACCTGTCAATCAAACAGTGTGGGTGGAGCTTGGATTTTCTGTTGATGAAGTTTGAGTTTCTGTAGGTGGCGCTCTTGTCTTGTCTGTTCAGCCATGGTGGCTACCACTGCT
>NW_027283243.1:27500-48824 GCF_046629955.1 Centroberyx affinis | reverse complement strand
TTCTGGACTGAGTGTTTTCCAGACTCCATTAGGAAATAGGATATTGTTTGGTTTGGCCTTTCAGGCATTAGGATCACAGTTAGGTGTGTGTGTGTGTGTGTGTGTGAGTGTGTGTGTGTGTGTGTTCTCTGACCTTCGTTGGCGAGCACGATGAACTTGGAGGCTTTGATGACCTTTCTGTCGAGGGTCCAGGTGACGGTGATGTCACGGGGGTCGGAGGTCGGCAGGCGGCACTGCAGGCGGAGCCGCTGCCCGTCCAGCACCGTCAGGTCGCTCAGCTTCTCCACGAACTGCAGCTCCTTCCCTGCTCCTGCTCCTCCTCCTCCTCCTCCTCCTCCTCCTCCTCCTCCTCCTCCGCTCTTCTTCTCATTAATCCCTCCATCTACGCAGTTGTTCACCGCCGCCTTGCCGTCCTTCTCGGCGGTTTTTGCGGCGGCGCTCTCCCCGTTCTTCTCCGGAGTCGCCTGTTTCTTCTTGTTGGACAGGACGGACCGGAAGTCGGCGGCGTTGGCGTTCTTGGCGGGCGTCTCGGCGGTCTTGCCGCTGTTGATGGCGCCGCCCTTCTTCCCCAGGACGGCGCGGAAGTCGACCTGCTGGGGCGAGTTCACCTTGCGCTCCTCCTCCGACAGGGCCTTGGCTTTGACGCCCTTCAGGTTCGCCTTAAAATCCATCTGGTGCTCCTGGGCGGCGGCGGTGGCGAGGCCGGCCTCCCTCGGGTCCTCTTCCGGGGCGCGGCGGCCCAGCAGGGAGCGGAAGTCGAGCTGCTGCGCCTCCCGCTGCCGCAGCTCCTCTTCGCCGCGCTCCCTGGTCTCCACGCAGCGCCGGAGGAGCCCGCGAGGAGCCGACGGGTCCGAGTCCGAGTCCTCCTCCTTCTTCTTCTTCTCCCGCTCCGGGAGCTCCTGCTGGAGGTGGGGGCGGGAGTCGCGCTGCAGGAGTTGCGGGTTCGATGCTCCTCCGCGCCGCTGCTCCTTCTTCTCCTTCTTCTCCTGCGTCTCCTCTCTGGCCTCCTGCCACCTCCGGCTGCTCAGTGGGAGACGAGTCGCACTGCTGCTGCTGCTGCTGCTGCTGCTGCTCTCCTCCACGCTGCCTCCTTCTCCTCTGGAGCCTCCTCTCAGCACCGCCGTCCCACCGGCCTCTGCTGCTCCTCCTCCTCTTCCTCCTCCTCTAGGGCTGGGGGAATGAACAGAGAGGGAGAGAGAGAGAGATGGATAGAGAGAGAAAGAGAATGAACAGAGCTGGTTTAAAAGCCCCCCTGGATCAGAGAGGACAGATCCCGCCCCCTGTACAGCTGGGGAATGAGGGAGGAGAGAGAGAGAGAGGGGGGGGGGGGGGGGAGCGGGAGAGAGAGAGAGAGAGAGAGAGAGAGAGAGAGGGGGGGGGGGGGAGCGGGAGAGAGACCGAGAGAGAGAGAGAGAGGGGAGGAGAGGAGGACCACAACTCAACATGTACATGTTACATCACAGATGACTCTATTGTCCTTATTAGGGCATGCACCCAGAACGGACTGACCCCCCCCGCCCCCCCAAACACACACACACACACACACACACACACATAATGACAGATCTAAACAGAACGGAGTGGAATCAGACTGGAACAGCACTCTAAGGACACACTGCTTCCTGAGTTGAGATGGTTGATTCCCAGTAATTTCTGTTACTTTATTTACTTTATTCCCGATCATTTCTGTTACTTTATTCTCAGTCATTTTAGTTACTTTAATCCCAGTCATTTTAGTTACTTCATTTACTTTATTCCCAGTCATTTCTGTTACTTTATTCTCAGTCATTCCAGTTACTTTAATCTCAGTCATTTTAGTTACTTTAAATATTTTATTCCCAGTAATTCCAGTTGCTATATTTACTTTATTCCCAGTCATTTCTGTTATTTTATTCCCAGTCATTCCAGGTACTTTATTCCCAGTCATTTCTGTTGCTTTATTCCCAGTCATTCCAGTTACTTTATTCCCAGTCATTTCTGTTGCTTTATTCCCAGTCATTCCAGGTACTTTATTCCCAGTCATTTCAGTTGCTTTATTCCCAGTCATTCCAGTTACTTTATTCCCAGTCATTTCTGTTGATTTATTCCCAGTCATTTCTGTTGCTTTATTCCCAGTCATTTCAGTTACTTTATTCCCAGTCATTCCAGGTACTTTATTCCCAGTCATTTCTGTTGCTTTATTCCCAGTCATTCCAGTTACTTTATTCCCAGTCATTTCAGTTACTTTATTCCCAGTCATTCCAGGTACTTTATTCCCAGTCATTTCTGTTGCTTTATTCCCAGTCATTTCAGTTACTTTATTCCCAGTCATTTCTGTTACTTTATTCCCAGTCATTCCAGTTACTTTATTCCCAGTCATTTCTGTTGCTTTATTGCCAGTCATTTCTGTTGCTTTATTCACAGTCATTTCTGTTGCTTTATTCCCAGTCATTCCAGTTACTTTATTCCCAGCCATTCCAGTTACTTTATTCCCAGTCATTTTACTTATTTTATTTATTTTATTCCCAGTTATTTCAGTTAATTTACATTATTACATTATTCACATTCAGTTCAATATTGCCAAAGCAGTTTTACAAAATGAAAATTTTTCAAAAAACAACCCACAGTTTATACAGTTGGACCATATCTGGACGATGAATTATTTGGTTTGAAAACATGAACAACACACATTTTAATTCCCAGTCTCTTTATCCCTCCTTCATTCACTCTCGCTCTTTTCTCCCTTTCTTGTTTGTCATTTCTTCTTTCTAAATTGCTCCTCTGCCCAATCTCCAATCATCAATTTCCCCTTTAAAACTCCTGTTTCCTCTTAAATCTCCCTCAATTCTCCCTTAACTTCTCTTTCAATTTTCCCTTTTCTTCCATTCAAATCTCCTCTAACCTCCTTCAGTTCTCCCTTAGTAGGTTATTCAGTTGTTCTCTTATTAAATTCCCTTTAAAACTCCTTCAGATCTCCCTTAATGCTATTATTCAATTTTGAAACTGAAAGTTGTTATTCTTTTCACTGAAATTGATTACATATTTTCCATCTCATCAAAATCTTGGAACAAATCTCCCTTTCTCCCTTCAACTATTCCTAGCCTACACACACACACACACACCCCTAAATAATGGTGTGTCCAGCAGAGAGAGAGAGAGAGAGAGAGAGAGAGAGAGAGAGGGAGAGAGAGGGAGAGAGACAGAGACAGAGAGACAGAGACAGAGACAGAGAGAGAGGGAGAGAGAGAGAGACAGACAGAGACAGAGAGAGGGAGAGAGAGACAGAGAGAGAGAGAGAGAGAGAGAGAGAGAGAGAGGGTAAATATTGTCTGTGATTGGTTTAGTTGATATGGACGGATTAGAGAAGCTTTAGGGAATGTCTGGATATAGGACGGTGGATGGACGGAGGGAACAGAGGGATGAAGGGAAGGGGGATGGGAGTAGAAGCAGGAAGAAAGCAGAGAGAATAGAGATAAAGGGATCGATGGGAGGAAAATACAGAACAGAAATGGAAAGGAGGGAGGGATGAAGGGATAACAGGAAGGAGGAGGCAGGCTGGTTTTTAGAAGCCTGGGGTCAGCCCCTTCCTCCCAGCTCAGTGAAAAGAAGGGAAACTATGGAGGGACAGAAGGAGGGAGGAAGGACGGAAAGAAGCGTCAGTGGCGTCTGAGATATTGTACGTGATGAGGCTCGGGCCGATATTTAACGATATCGAATATTGCGATATTTATGTGGTATATCGGGTATATATACCAGAGCATCTTGTGTTGCTTAGATCACAACTGCAAACTTTTCACAGAATCATGATGCAATCAAGCAGTATGCAGTCCAGAACTTTGTCTTATTATTGTCATTTTTGTTCTTGTTGTTTTATCTTATTTTATTTCTTTGCTGTTTTTGTTTTGATCTCTCTCCTCCTGAATACCCAACTCATCTGAACATCTGTAACTACATCTGTCCATTGTCATGCTGGTCCCTAATAAAAATAATTATAAAAAAACAACAACAGCAAACGTTTAAAGACGAGTAAAACCTAAAATAACCACAGTGGGTTTTCTTTTCCACAAACAGCCTGCTTTCCTGGAAATGACAGGAATGAGCAAATTCCAACAAATGGCCTCCAGTGCCTGAATGGGAAGATCATATTTCTAGGCTATTAATAATAATAATTATTATTATAATAATAATAATTAGTTTCACTTCACAATAAGGGTCACTAAGTTAAGGGTTAGGTAATGCTTAATAAGCATGAACTAACCCTTAATTAACAGTTAACTAATGTGTAATTTACTAATGGTGTTCATGTTAACTAAGGTATTAATTTATACATTATTTAATAGTTTATAAAGATGACTATTAAATAATGTATAAATTAATACCTTAGTTAACATGAACACCATTAGTAAATGATTACCAGACACATTAGTTAACTGTTAATTAAGGGTTAGTTAATGCTTATTAAGCATTAACTAACCCTTAACTTAGTGACCCTTATTGTAAAGTGTTACTGTTATTTGTTACAAATAATAATAATACATATGTATTTAAAGATATTGTATCTAGCAAAATTTTGGCAGCATCGCAATATTAAATTGAGAAAGAAGAGAAAGAAGTCAGTCTTACCTGTCCTCTCCCCCTCCTCCTCCTCCTCCTCCTCCTCCTCCTCCTCCTCTTGTTGTTCGGTCAATCTCTCCTCCATCAGTGATGGACAGACTGGCCACACAGCTGCACTCCCCAACCTTGTTCCTGACAGACAGACAGAGAGACAGAGAGACAGACAGCGAGACAGACAGACAGACAAAGAGACAGAGAGACAGACAGACAGAGAGACAGAGAGACAGACAGACAGAGAGACAGAGAGACAGAGAGACAGACAGAGAGACAGACAGACAGACAGACAGACAAAGAGACAGAGAGACAGACAGACAGAGAGACAGAGAGACAGACAGACAGACAGACAGAGAGACAGAGAGACAGACAGACAGAGAGACAGCGAGACAGACAGAGAGACAGACAGACAGACAGACAGACAGACAGACAGAGAGAAGAGAGACAGACAGAGAGACAGACAGACAGACAGAGAGACAGACAGACAGACAGACAGACAGACAGAGAGACAGAGAGACAGACAGACAGACAGACAGAGAGACAGAGAGACAGAGAGACAGACAGACAGACAGACAGAGAGACAGACTAATGTTATAATAATACTGGACCTCTAAAGTTATTATAGCTGGATGGGTGGATGGAGGGATTGATAGATGGATAGATGGGTGAATTAATGGATGAATATGGAAATGGGTGGATGGATAGATGATGGAGGAGGGGTTTAATCCTCACTTCATCCAGATGGATCTATAGAGGATTAGTGTTTTATGTTGCTGTTGTATTTTCTGTTACAACATGAACCACTCTGTAGTTATAATAAACTATAACATGACCTACTGTACAGTTAGAATACACATATGAACAGTAAGCATAATAAACAATACATCATAAATAATATAGACAGTAGTGTTTTGTATGTGTGTGTGTGTGTGTGTGTGTGTGTGTGTGTGATCTCCCTACCTCAGGCTGATCAGGTAGTCTCCAGCATGATGCTTCTTGACTCTCCTGAAGAAGAAGAAGAAGAAGAAGAAGAAGAAGAAGAAGAAGAAGGAGAAGGAGAAGAAGAAGAAGAAGTAGTAATTGTAGAATCACAGGAATATTCCCTGTACTGTCAGAGTCTGTGACCTCTGACCTCTGGCTGTTGGTTGTAGGAGGTGAGGCTGGTTCTCCTGCTGACTCAGCAGAGTCTCTGGCTGTAAAGGTAAAGCGGTCAGCTGACCTGATGAGCAGTGAGACGACGTCCTCCTTGTGCAGCAGGTCGTAGTCTGCTCCGGGGGTCAGAGGTCGCCGGTCCGCTCTGCTCCAGCTGAACTGGGGGAACGGGTCTCCGGCCACAGCGCAGGACAGCAGGACATGCTGACCCACAACGCCGCTCACCGCCTTGGGCTTAGTGATGAACCAGGGCTGGACGCCGTCCTGGGGCTCTGGAACCACAACTAGAGCTAGAACCAGGACCACAACCACAACCACAACCACAAACAGAACCAGAACCACAACCACAACCACAACCACAAACAGAACCAGAACCACAACCACAAACAGAACCACAACCAGAACCAGAACTATAACTATAGCCAGAACCAGAACCAGAACCAGAACCAGAACCATAACTATAACTATAACTATAACCACAACCATAACCATAACTATAACTATAACTATAACTACAACTATAACTACAACCATAACTATAACTATAACTATAACCATAACTATACCTACAACTATAACTACAACCATAACTATAACCACAACCATAACCATAACTATAACTATAACTATAAATATAACTATAACTACAACTATAACTATAACTACAACATAACTATAACTACAACCATAACTATAACTATAACCATAACTATAACTATAACTACAACCATAACTATAACTACAACCATAACTATAACTATAACTATAACTATAACTATAACTACAACCATAACTATAACTATAACTATAACTATAACTACAACTATAACTATAACTATAACTATAACCATAAGTATAACTATAACTATAACTATAATCGTTACTAAGGGTCGGCCTACTTGCTGGAGTAGTAAACTAGGTTCCATTACATAGGAGTCTACTGACGTGACTGATTGTTTTCCAGTTATTAGTCAGACCCCATGTATTTCCAGGGAAACGGAGATAATACTAGCAAAAAGTTTTTTATTTTGCGATTTGCCCCACAATATGAATACATTTTGATTATATCTTTTATTTTGTTGGTAACCGTTGTATAATCACAATATTACACTCGAGGGTGAGCTTTACCGTCTTTATTGGCACGACAGTGATGCTTACGGACCTCGGCGCAAGGTCCTCGGTCCTGACTGCAACACTGTATATATAACTATACTATAACTATAACTATAACTGTAACCATAACCATAACCATAACTATAACTACAACCATAACTATAACTATTATCATAACCAGAACCAGAACCAGAACCAGAACTATAATTATAACCAGAACCAAAACTCCAACTATAACTGCAACTATAACCAGAACTATAACTAGAACTAGAACCATAACTACTACTAGAACTAGAACTAGAACTAGAACCATAACCATAACCATAACCATAACCATAACCATAATAATAACTATTTCATCAACTATTCTCATACAGTGGACCAATGTAATGTAACCAGTTTAACCAGTTGTGCAACTCTGTGTGTGTGTGTGTGTGTGTGTGTGTGTGTGTGTGTGTGTGTGTGTGTGTGTGTGTGTGTGTGTGTGTGTGTGTGTGTGTGTGTGTACCCTGCACAGTGAGCCTGGCCTCTGTGCTGGTCTCTCCATACTGGTTCCAGGCCTGGCAGGTATAAACCCCAGTGTCCTCTGGGAACACTTCCTGGATCAGCAGGGTGCACAGGTTGCCCTTCCTGTGGAAGTGGAAGTCCTCCGACTCCGTCACCTCCTGTCCGTCGTGGAGCCAGACCACCTCCGGAGGGGGGACACCTGGATCCACATGATGACATCACTGTGACATCAGCTCCATGTTATTCTGCTGTAGTAATCACTAATGAGACTCTGGACCATCACAGTTTCACAAGCTCTCCATCCAAATTATATTATTGTCACTGGTAACACTTTACAATAAGGGTCACTAAGTTAAGGGTTAGTTAATGTTTAATAAGCATTAATTAACCCTTAATTAACAGTTAACTAATAATGGTAATCATTTACTAATGGTGTTCATGTTAACTAAGGTATTAATTTATACATTATTTAATAGTCATCTTTATAAACTATTAACTAATGTATAAATTAATACCTTAGTTAACATGAACACCATTAGTAAATTGCACATTAGTTAACTGTTAATTAAGGGTTAGTTAATGCTTATTAAGCATTAACTAAACTTATTAAGCATTAAGTAAACTTATTAAGCATTAACTAACCCTTATTAAGCATTAAGTAAACTTATTAAACAACTAAACTTATTAAGCATTAACTAACCCTTATTAAGCATTAACTAACCTTTATTAATCATTAACTAAACTTATTAAACAACTAAACTTATTAAGCATTAACTAACCTTTATTAAGCATTAACTAAACTTATTAAACAACTAAACTTATTAAGCATTAACTAACCCTTATTAAGCATTAACTAAACTTATTAAACAACTAAACTTATTAAGCATTAACTAACCTTTATTAAGCATTAACTAAACTTATTAAACAACTAAACTTATTAAGCATTAACTAAACTTAGTAAGCATTAACTAACCCTTAACTTAGCGACCCTTATTGTAAAGTATTGCCTTATCACTTTGTAATGACATTTTTAAATTGTTGTTTACATTCTAGCAGCCAATGGCATCGCTCGAAAGATCTGAGTCTCAGAAATAAACAGAATTCTGCACAGTCAGACTTTGTTGTCACTGAACTTTTACTGATCACATGGTATCCTGGCTGTATTGATCCTGAACCTCAGATCACGTATCCAATCGAATCTCTAGTTCTGATCTGTCTCCACTCATGCTGTCATCCAGACCAGGCAGAGCTAATAGTTCCTGACTGGTGAATGTAGATTGATATTTTTTACCATAACTCATAAGGCTGCAGGTGATCCAGCTGCTGCAGAGCTTATATGGAGAAAAAGACCTGCTGGAAAATCATTATGTAACTCAGAACAACGACCACAGGCTCCATACTGACTGCTATAGGAACTCATAAGCAACTCATATTTAAACACAGTAACTGCTGTCAGAGGACGACTTCACTGCACAACATGGCCACACACACACACACACACACACACACACACACACACACACACACACACACACACACACACTGGCACAGAGAGAGAGAGTGAGGGGAAACAGAGTAAATCTGTCCTCATCTCATCTCCAACTCCCTGGAGAGCTGACAGGAAATACCACAGCTACACACACACACACACACACACACACACACACCCCACACACACACACACACACACATACACACGCAGCCTCACCGCTCAGCTCCACCGTCATGGTGACCTGGCTGCCGTCCATCACCTGCAGGTCGCTCAGTCTGCTGATGAAGGCCGGAGCCTCTGTGACCTCTGACCTCTCCGACCGGCGGCCCGGCCTCCTGCCTGAAACACACAGCACAGCAGATCCATATTATAGATATTATTATATTCATACACGGTGCTGGAAAAAGTACTCTGATCCTCTATTTAAGTAAAAGTACCAATACAGCAATGTAAAAATACTTCATTACAAGTAAAAGTCCTGCATGAAAAATCCTACTTAAGTAAAAGTACATAAGTATTAGCAGCAAAATGTAGTTAAAGTATTAAAGTAAAAGTAGTGGTTTGGTCCCTCTGACTGATATTTTATTATATATGACATCATTAGATTATTAATACTGAAGCATCAGTGTCTAAGCAGCATGTTACTGTTGTAGCTGCTGGAGGTGGAGCTAGTTTAAACTACTTTATATACAGTTAGCTAGTTTAGTCCAGTGGTTCCCAACCTAGGGGCCGGGCCCCTCCAAAGGGTCACCAGATAAATCTGAGGGGTCGTGAGATGATTAATGGGAGAGGAAAGAAGAAAAAACAAAGTTCTGATACACAAATCTGTTTTCAGTTTTTGGACTTTTTCTCTAATCTTTGATTTTTGCTGAAATATTGGATCATTTGAACATTTATTGAAATGAAACCATGTGAGATTTAGAGGGAAAAATCACTATTTGGTGGAGCTGTTAAGAACTCATAGACATCTGAAATGTGACCCGACTACACACTGCTTTTTGTAAGACGTCAAAAGCCAAAAAGGTTGGAAACCACTGGTTTCATCTTTAACAATGTGTTGTATTTTAAAAGCTTGTTATATTATCCATTGTGTCAAATCTCCATCTGAAAAGTAACTAAAGCTGTCAAATAAATGTAGTGGAGTAGAAAGTACAATATTTCCCTCTGAAATGTAGTGGAGTGGAAGAATAAAGTAGCATCGAATGGAAATACTCAAGTAAAGTACAAGTATCTCAAAATTGTACTTAAGTACAGTACTTGAGTAAATGTACTTAGTTACTTTCCAACACTGTCCATACATTGTACTGCATTACACTTTCAATAACAAGGAAGAATCAGATAATTTTACCGCTTTCAACAAATTTGACTTTTTTCCAGGAGAATGTAAATCACTGGACAGCTCATCATTTTTTGCAGTGGATGGAGTGAATATCTGCTTTTTGGAATTGTTCGGCTACAAAACACTTTATTATAAAGCACAAGCTGTTTATGACATTTCTTTCCCCAATTTATGTATGATTTTTTGGTAACACTTTACAATAAGCATACATTAATTAACAGTTAACTAATGCGTCTGGTAATCATTTACTAATGGTGTTCATGTTAACTAAAGTATTAATTTATACATTATTTAATAGTCATCTTTATAAACTATAATGTATAAATTAATACCTTAGTTAACATGAACTCCATTAGTAAATTACACATTAGTTAACTGTTAATTAAGGGTTAGTTAATGCTTATTAAGCATTAACTAACCCTTATTAAGCCTTAACTAACCCTTAACTTAGTGACCCTTATTGTAAAATGTTACAGATTTTTGTTTCATCTGATTCATTATCTGTGTGACTGCTTTATATTTTCTCTTGCACCCATACGCATGAGAGACAAGCTCCGCCCCGCTTATAGGAATCTTGGTGTCTGGTTTGACAGTAATTTAAGTTTTGAGCAGCACACCACAAAGCTTGTGCAATCATGTTTTTAGCATCTTAGAAATATTTCCAAAATACTATCTTAACTTTTACAGACACAGAGACCATCATCACGCCTGGATCACTGCAGCAGCCTTTTTACTTGCCTGAACCAAAAATCTATTGATCGACTCCAGACTGCACAGCAACTCAGCTGCCAGGCTTTTAACCAGAACCAAGAGACGTGATCACATCACTCCTGTTTCAGCCTCTTTACACTGGCTCCCAGGATGTTTTAGAATAGATTTTAAGATTTTACTGATTACTTTTCAGGCTCTTTCATGGCCTCTCTCCCTGCTACATCTCTGACCTCTTAGTACCGTACGCGCCGGTATGTACTTTGAGCTCCTCGGGCAGAGCAGAGGTCTTCTGTCTGTTCCAGAGTCCAGACTGAAAACTAAAGTAGTTCTGCAGTCGGGGCCCCGAGGCTCCGGAACGATCTGCCCGAGGAAATCAGGTCGGCTGAGTCAGCGATCTCCTTTAAGTCCCTTCTTAAAAAATACTTTTATCAGAGAGCCTTTCCTGATTTTACTTGAGATTTAATTTCTAAATTTTGAAATAAATGTCTTTTATTTCCTTTAAAAAATGTTTTTCTTTTCCTACACTGTATTGGTTTTTATACACCAAATTGTTTTCTTTCAAAACCTGATGATTTTATAACTTATTTTGCTGCCTTTGTGAAGCAACGTGGATTTTGAAAAGTGCTCTATAAATAAAGATTATTATTATTATTATATTATTATTATAGTGCAACTGTTGGGCTGCAGAACACTTGGATTATCCTGCAGGAGCTGTTTGTTTTTTTGGAGAAACTTGATTTTCTTCTTGGAGCTGTAAAGCTGCTGTGTTTAAAACCTCGCAACAGCAGTTTTAGTGATATTCATGTTTTCACTTCAATGAAAGGATCTCATGCTGCTCTATGGACTGAGAAACTTCTCCAACCTCCTGGGTGGATGAAACTCTTTAAATCAGTGGTTTTCAAACTTTTTTCAGGTGACCCATTTCTCCTAAATGCTCATACTCTGGGACCCAAAGTGAAAGTAAAGGGGTAACACGAATATTATTCATACTAATAAATTATAGTAGGGTTCCCTACACACATTTTGCAATACATTTCCAAAACGTTTCTTAACTTCATACTGAATTTCTATGACAGTACTACTGTGGTGCAATGTATGAAGCAACTTTTATGAATGCTATATGACACTGAAAATGTATTTTACTGTAAACTAGAGTTTGAAGAATATCTTCTTTTAAAAGCAACACTTCAATTTATTTATAACTTTTAAAGTGCAAACCCTAACAAATAAAAAGAACCTGAACACAGATGTAGTTTCTGTGAAAATACGAATATATTTCATTGACACAAATACAATGCCAATTATTGATCACATTTTGCTTTACAGGTCAATGTTTTGAATTACAACACTGCCTGAAAGTGTCTGCTTACTTCTAACATTAACAGTGCCTTGGTCAGTTAAGTCTCACAGCAACCGCAATACAGTCTGATCATCTGCATGTTAATGTGAGAGATGGCCTTGTTTCTTATTTTTTCATTAGTGAGGTCAGCAGGGTGACAGAGCTACATGTCAGCTTCAGGTGTCTCTCCTCTGGGAAATTATGCCACAAACTGCCAATGAGCGCACCCAGGTGCTTCTGAATGACAACAGTTGGTTCATATTTTTTATTGGTGACCCTTTGGCGACCCTTTCAAAATCTCCCGCGACCCATGGTAGGGTCGTGACCCAGACTTTGAAAAACACTGCTTTAAATGGATAAAGTCAAAAATAAACTCAGTGGTGAACAGTTCTACCAGAGACTGTTTCCCATTTCAGGCTGATTCATCTGATTCATCCTCAGAGGAGTGTGTGTGTGTGTGTGTGTGTGTGACTGTTTTACACTTTAAGACCTGGAAGAAAGACTTTCAAGCTCCATGCTGCTTTAAACTTTTAACTGAACTCAAGACCTTTGAAGGGTTTTAAAGGTTTGGATAATATGAGTCAACACACACATTAACACATCAAGGATGTGTGTGTGTGTGTGTGTGTGTGTGTGTGTGTGTGTGTGTGTGTGTGTGTGTTGTTAGACATCCTTGCCAAGGATCTTAATGTGTCATGAGAGTCAGAAATCTAATAAACTGTCACCTAATGTCATTATGTAGAGACAATACACACATATGTGATGGAAAGATTAAAATCTGAACAAGATAAAAAAGTTTTACAGCAACAAAACCAAAAAGCAGACAGTTTATACAAACTGAATAATGAAGAGAGAAGAGAGTTTTCTACTGAGACTGTGGGAAAGTTTCAGATTTTGTCTCTCAGTGTGAATCTGTGCAGAACGACAGGAACACTTCATCTCTAAAACCCTGCAGCAGGGAAACATCATACAGTTTATGGGATTTCAGGCAATAAAATGATGATGCAAAACTTTTCGATTTGATTTGTTGACCTAAAGTCAGAATAAGAGAGAGAGAGAGAGAGAGAGAGAGAGAGAGAGAGAGAGAGAGAGAGAGAGAGAGAGACAGAGAGAGAGAGAGACACAGAGAGAGAGAGGGAGAGAGAGAGAGAGAGACAGAGAGAGAGAGAGACACACACAGAGAGAGACACACACAGAGAGAGGGGGAGAGAGAGAGAGAGAGAGAGAGAGAAAATGGAGAGGGAAAAACACTAAAGAGCAAAAGAGAGGGAAATTAATGTTTGTGAAAGAGAGAGAGAGAGCGAGAGACAGAGAGAGAGAGAGAGAGAGAGGGGGAAAAAAAGGAGAGGGAAAAACACTAAAGAGCAAAAGAGAGGGAAATTAATGTTTGTGAAAAAGAGAGCGAGAGAGAGAGTGAGAGATGGAGAGAGAGAGAGAGAGAGAGAGAGAGAGAGAGAATCAGTCTCTATTATCAGTCTGGTCCTGACTCAGCCTCACCATATATGGAGTTTGGATTTCCTTCTCTCCTTCCCTCCTTCCTTGCACGTGTATGTGTATGCGTGCACACTCGTGTGTGTGTGTGTGTGTGTGTGTGTGTGTGTGTGTGTGCATATCTGTTGGTGCATGTGTATGTGTGTGTGCTTGTGTGTGTTTACAGGTGTGCATTTGCACATGTGAATGCATGTCTAGATGTGTGTGTGTGTGTGTGTGTGTGTGTGTGTGTGTGTGTGTGATAAACAGGCTCTGCTCTGTATACATATCAGGCATGCCAGAGAGGGAGATCCACCAGCCACACACACACACACACGCACACACACAGCCAGCCAGTCAGTGTGTGTGTGTGTGTGTGTGTGTGTGTGTAGACAGTAATGGCTGATGGGAGCCATCCATCCTCACAGTTTGCAGAGAGAGAGAGAGAGAGAGAGAGACAGAGAGAGAGAGACAGTATGTTCTGCTGAGTATTTTGATGTACTGCATGTTAGATTTGTGTAATAAGATTTCTCTGCTGAGTTAGCACACTTCACAGCTACACTCATCCTCCCTCTCTCTCTCTCTCTCTCTCTCTCTCTCTCTCTCTCTCTCAATTCAACAAACTTTATTAGCAGACTGTTCTGTTCTGACAGTTGGATCTGGATCAGACTCTGCTGCTAACTTCTGCAGTCAGTCTGCCTCCTGGAACTGAAGTGAAGTTCAGGCAGACAGCCGAAGTCGCGCTGCAGACACGTGACACACACACTGCTCACTGTAGCTCTTATCAAGCGCCCCCCTCTCAGACAGGTGACACACACACTGCTCACTGTAGCTCTTATCAAGCGCCCCCTCTCAGACAGGTGACACACACACTGCTCACTGTAGCTCTCATCAGGCGCCCCCTCTCAGTAAGGCGGTCTACTGAAGCTCCTCATGCACCTGCTCACTCTCTCTCACTTCGCCATGTTGCTGCTACGCTGCTCAAGCTGGGGACACATCACAGGTAGTCCAGGGTAGTTCAGGGTAGTCCAGGGTAGGTCAGGGTAGTTGAGATAGTCCAGGGTAGTCTGGGGTAGTTCGGGGTAGTTCAGGGTCGGCCAGGGTAGTGTAGGGTAGTTCAGGTAATCCACGTGGTTCAGGTAATTTAGGTAGTTCAGGGTAGTCCAGGGTAGGTCAGGGTAGTTGAGATAGTCCAGGGTAGTCTGGGGTAGTTCAGGTAGCTCAGGGTAGTCCAGGTTAGTTCACCTAGTCCAGGGTATTCCAGGGTATTCGAGGGTAGTCCAGGGTAGTTCAGGGTAGTCCAGGGTAATTCAGGTTGTTCAGGTAGTTCTGTGCAGTTCAGGGTAGTTTAGGGCAGTCCGGGGTAGTTCGGGGTAGTACAGGGTAGTGTAGGGTAGTTCAGGTAATCCACGTGGTTCAGGTAATTTAGGTAGTTCAGGGTAGTCCAGGGTAGGTCAGGGTAGTTGAGATAGTCCAGGGTAGTCTGGGGTAGTTCAGGTAGCTCAGGGTAGTCCAGGTTAGTTCACCTAGTCCAGGGTATTCCAGGGTATTCGAGGGTAGTCCAGGGTAGTTCAGGGTAGTCCAGGGTAATTCAGGTTGTTCAGGTAGTTCTGTGCAGTTCAGGGTAGTTTAGGGCAGTCCGGGGTAGTTCGGGGTAGTACAGGGTAGTGTAGGGTAGTTCAGGTAATCCACGTGGTTCAGGTAATTTAGGTAGTTCAGGGTAGTCCAGGGTAGGTCAGGGTAGTTGAGATAGTCCAGGGTAGTCTGGGGTAGTTCAGGTAGCTCAGGGTAGTCCAGGTTAGTTCACCTAGTCCAGGGTATTCCAGGGTATTCGAGGGTAGTCCAGGGTAGTTCAGGGTAGTCCAGGGTAATTCAGGTTGTTCAGGTAGTTCTGTGCAGTTCAGGGTAGTTTAGGGCAGTCCGGGGTAGTTCGGGGTAGTACAGGGTAGTCCAGGGGTAGTCCAGGGTAGTCCAGGGTAGTTCAAGGTAGTTCAGTGCAGTTCAGGGTAGTTCAGGGTAGTCCAGGGTAGTTCAGAGTAGTACTGGGTAGTCTAGGGTAGGACGGGGTAATTCAGGGTAGTTCAGGGTAGTTCAGGTAGTTCAGGGTAGTCCAGGGTAGTTAAGGTAGTTCAGGGTAGTCCAGGGTAGTTCAGGGTAGTTCAGGTAGTTCAGGGTAGTCCAGGGTAGTCCAGGATAGTGCAGGGTAGTTCAGGTAGTTCAGGGTAGTTCAGTTAGTTCAGGGTAGTCCAGGGTAGTTCAGGTTAGTTCAGGGTAGTTAAGGGTAGTTCAGGGTAGTCCAGGGTAGTTGAGGGTAGTTCAGGTAGTCCAGGGTAGTTCAGGGTAGTTCAGGGTTATCCAGAGTAGTTCAGGTAGTTCAGGGTAGTCCAGGGTAGTTCAGGTAGTTCAGGGTAGTACTGGGTAGTCTAGGGTAGTACGGGGTAGTTCAGGGTAGTTTGGGGTAGTTAAGGGTAGTCCTGGGTAGTTCAGGGTAGTCCAGGGTAGTCCAGGTTAGTCCAGGGTAGTTGAGGGAGGTCCAGGGTAGTTCAGGGTAGTTCAGGTAGTTCAGGGTAGTTAAGGGTAGTCCTGGGTAGTTCAGGGTAGTCCAGGGTAGTCCAGGTTAGTCCAGGGTAGTTGAGGGAGGTCCAGGGTAGTTCAGGGTAGTTCAGGTAGTTCAGGGTAGTTCAGGGTAGTTCAGGTTAGTCCAGGGTAGTTCAGGGTAGTTCAGAGTAGTCCAGGGTAGTTGAGGGTAGTTCAGGTAGTTCAGGGTAGTCCAGGGTAGTTCAGGTTAGTCCAGGGTAGTTCAGGGTAGTTCAGGGTAGTCCAGGGTAGTTGAGGGTAGTTGAGGGTAGTCCAGGGTAGTTCAGGATAGTTCAGGTAGTCCAGGGTAGTTCAGGGTAGTTCAGGTAGTCCAGGGTAGTTCAGGTAGTTCAGGGTAGTTCAGGTAGTCCAGGGTAGTCCAGGGTAGTTCAGGTTAGTCCAGGGTAGTCCAGGGTAGTTCAGGTAGTCCAGGGTAGTTCAGGTAGTTCAGGGTAGTCCAGGGTAGTTCAGGTAGTTCAGGGTAGTACAGGGTAGTTCAGGTAGTCCAGGATAGTTCAGGGTAGTTCAGGTAGTCCAGGGTAGTTCAGGTAGTCCAGGGTAGTACAGGGTAGTTCAGGTAGTCCAGGGTAGTTCAGGTAGTTCAGGGTAGTTCAGGTAGTTCAGGGTAGTACAGGGTAGTTCAGGTAGTACAGGGTAGTTCAGGGTAGTTCAGGTAGTTCAGTGTAGTTCAGGTAGTCCAGGGTAGTTCAGGTAGTCCAGGGTAGTTCAGGGTAGTTCAGGTAGTCCAGGGTAGTTCAGGTAGTTCAGGGTAGTTACACTGTCTAGTTGCAGCTGTAATCGTCGTGTGTTGGAGTGAAAGACTCAAATCTCTCTCCTATGATCCCAATCTGCAACGTCATGATTAGATCAAACATGTTTGTTATTATCGGGGCTCATCTTTGCATGATCCTGTGGTATGTGCTCTTCAAAGACTCAAAAGGGAAAAAATATGGAAGTGTAAACACAAGATCAAACATGCGCAATGACGTTGTGTGTGTGCAAGAGACTGAAAATCTGCAAATTTCAGTTGTTACATATGCGCTGCTCAATCTTTTCATTGTCGTTTATGTTTGGAAAAATCTTTTAATGTGTCCCCAGCTTCAGACTGACAATCAGTGCTGCTCAGTTATTGCTGGTGCTCACTATACCAATGTTTCATCATCTCGTGCAATAAGCAATATCAGACCTTATAACCAATCCTGAAACTAATGTGTGCTATGTGGAGATTTCATTGAGACATAATGATATAAACCAATATCCACACAGCAGCCAGCTGTGTTGCTGTTTTCACCTCTTTTCTAAAGCTTGTTGTCAAATTCAGCTTCTGAACGAAGCTCCTCCTGCTCTATTCAGTAGCTAAACTAGCTTGGCTCCTCCTCCCTCCCTGTTTAAAAGCGACGTTCACCCCCTCCCATTCCTGAACATTGTCACATAATGGCGGAATTAATGAAGTGAGTGAGTAAACTTGTTAAACTGGTGAACTTGTTGAACTAGTAAACTTGCTGACATGTGACCTTCAGCAGGAGACAGATCTGTCAAAGTGAGACTGGTAACACGTCTAAGTAGGTACTGGTAGTTTAGCTGTTTGCCTTTATGCACGGTGCTTTGCAGTGTTTGTCCTTGGTCGGCCTCTGTAATGGCTTTGCTGTGCTGTAGTTTCTGTCGCTCTCTAGTGGTCAGAAAATTTAACTTATTGCAACTTTAAGTTTTGTTCCATTCATCTACATCTTATTTGCCTTAACTCCTGGCACAAAAGCAGGAATAGTCATCCTAAAATATTGTCACATTATCCATATCCAGGTATCCAGTCTAAAATATTGTAATATTTGATTTTGTCAATATGGCCCAGTGCTAATTCATTCTAAATAATCTGTTTACATGAGTTGTCTGAGTCAAATGAAGCACAATCTCGGAACCCATCGTCCCAACCCAACTCTGGGGGCGATGGCCAATATTTGGGGGTTTCCGGTGTAGCCAGCGGACATCCGGCCCAAGACTTCCTCTTCCGTGTGCCGGTCATTGTTTACAGTCCGATTAGCAACTTGAGACGCGAGAATGGAGTTGGAGTTGAGAGACGACGTCTACGACCGGATTAAAGTGAAAGTCTCAAGTTGCTAATCGGACTGTAAACAATGACCGGCGCACAGAAGTGGCCCGGATGTCCGCTGGCTACACCGGAAACCCCCAAATATTGGCCGTCGCCCCCAGAGTCTAATCGTCGTCAGACCGATAGACGATGGGTTCCAAGATTGAATAAAGCATGATACACACACTACTCATTGCAAACTCCTATCCAACGCCCCCCTCGCAATAAGGCGCTCTATTTCAGCTGGGTCATGTAACGACACATGGAGGAGGGAAATACAAACCGCTAGACTACAGGCTGGAGCTTTTTTTATGAAGCATTGGATTGGAATTGGACAGATGTGGAAATAAGAAGCTGCTCAGCATCTTCTTCCTCCATGTTTTCAAACTGCAGAGACTCCGGTGGTTAAATGTAATTTCTGGGAAATGACAACAGTGGAATTTAACAGTATTTCCAGTATTGTGAGAATGCAATAAATGAATCCGGCAATTTTTTCAGGTTTCATGTGTTAAAGAGGCTCAGGATGGAGAAACACCTGGTTGGCAGCAGGTTGGTGATAAAACTGTAAATCCTCTGTCCAAGTTTTCAACCTGATGGAAGCCTGGTGCTGGAAGCTGGATGGTCAATAAACACCACAGAAGAAGGGAGTGGGCAACTGATATATTTTTATACTTTTTGAATTCTGGCCAGCCTGGCATCATGTTAGCTCGCTCAACTTTTACATATTTGGCTGTTTGTACAGTCTGCAGTTTGGGATAAAATGGAGTAAACCACAGATACACACTTTTATTTCACATGGAATAGAGTTTACCACATTTTTAGGATCACATTATTCAGTATAAGATAAATTCACAGTATACATTACAGTAGTATCAAATTGATGTAAGTTATATGAGGATAGGTTATTTGGTGGAAATAAAGCAGAAATCAAAGCTTTTCTGAGAATATAACTGATCTTTTCTTATTGGCGGTTGCCTTATGATGATCACTGACTGGAGGTAATAGAGTAGAATAGAAACTTTGTTGTCCACACATGGAAATTTGGACGTTGGTGAAAAAATATCCTGAGGGTCTGAGAGGCTCTGTGGGAATCTCCTGGTATTTCACTGTTTCACACAGACGCTTATACACACACACACACATGCACACACACACACACACACACACACACACACACGCATGCACATCCACTCTGTAAATTCCATTTTTTGGTGACCTCCCTGGTTAAATAGATAGAGGTTTAGAAATAAAAAAAAACTTGGCAAGGGCATTCACATACATGCATACACACACACACACACACACACACACACACACACTAATGCAGCTGACTGGCTCTTTGATAAAGACCATTCGTCTTATTTTAGAACATATGTTGAATGAGGAATATGAGAGGAAACATCTGTGTGTGTGTGTGTGCGTGTGTGTGTGTGTACCGCAGACTCACCAGAGACTTCCAGCATCTATTCTCTCTTTATTTTCCCATTCAGCCCGAGCGGAGCAGAGCGGGGGGGGGGATTTCCCGCTGCAGCAGGTTTGATTCTCAGACTGATTTGCCTTATAAAGCTGTGATGAGCTTTTCTGCTGCGAAGCCTCTGCAGCAGGCTGGGAAACTACTGACTACAGACCAACTAACAGACTGACGAACAACAGACTAACAGACTAACTCATGTTGTTCACACTAGTCGGATTAGTCAGGAGAAAACATTTTGTCGTGTTTAAAGAAAAACTCTGCATGGTTAAACAGGTTTCATAAACCAACGATGGTAGGGGAGTAAAAAGTAACACTTCTTACTTTTTCCCAGTTTACTCCAATACAGTTAGAGTACAAAATGGTATATTATATAAGAAACAACATCCATGTGTCCCATTTCAGATGCAGCTTTCCACGTGTTTCTCAGTTAAATTTGTTTGATTTGTTTGATTGTTTGATTTGATTTTGATTTTGATTTACAAAGCCATTCTTGGCAAAATTCCTACTTACTTATCGTCTCTTTTAAACTTGAAATATGGAAATTACAATCTCCGCTCTCGGGACATTCTGCGATTTGCTGTTCCCAAAGTCCGAACTGAACTGGGAAAGAAAGCTTTTAGGTTTTCTGCACCTACTGCATGGAACAATCTACAGTCTGATCTGAAACTTCAAAACTTAGTAACCCTGAATGATTTTAAAGCTATGGTGAAATCTATTGAAACCAGGCTGTCTGTGTGCAAATGTTCTATCTGATCATTTTAATGTTACTCACATGTGTTTTCTATGTGTTTTTTTGATGTTAATTTTTTGTTGAAACTCTGTGTTGCTGCTATTCTTGGCCAGGTCTCCCTTGTATTAATCGATTAGTTGTTTGGTCTATAAAATGTCAGAAAATGGTGAAAAATGTGGATCAGTGTTTCCCAAAGCCCAAGATGACGTCCTCAAATGTCTTGTTTTGTCCACAACCCAAAGATATTCAGTTTACTGTCATAGAGGAGGAAAGAAACCAGAAAATATTCACATTTAAGAAGCTGGAATCAGAGAATTTTGACTTCTTTTTCTTAAAAAATTACTCAAACCGATTAATCGATTATCAAAATAGTTGGCGATTAATTTAATAGTTGACAACTAATCGATTAATCGATTAATGGTTGCAGCTCTACTCCCTTGTAAAAGAGATCCATGATCTCAATAGGACAAACCTGGTTAAATAAAGGCTAAATAAAAAAAAAATGAGCTGGACATAAACAGACGTAGAGACACAACGATGTTACTTCCTTACATCCCATGTGGGACCAAAGTAACACAATGTGGTGCGAAAGTAGCTGCTGTCAGAAAGTGTGTAAGACGCATCTTATGATTATGGTTCTGTGTTCTGATGCCGTTTACAGCCCCAATTTTACATTTGTGCCAGTTCACCAAGCCAACACATGAGGCTGGTTGTGTTCCTCCTGACTGCAGCAGCAGACATGGATAC
>NW_027283243.1:0-22500 GCF_046629955.1 Centroberyx affinis | reverse complement strand
TCACGTCTCACGGAAATCTCCACGTAGCACTCGTTAGCTTCAGGAGTGGTTACAGGGTCTGAACCAATCATGTATATTGTGTATACTGCACTGTACTATTATTGCACTACTATTAGTATTATATTTGCATCATAATGGGTATAGCTTATTTTTGCACTGTATGCCATACAATGCATACTACCTCTAAATCAGCACTGTTGCACTGTATGTTATGTGTGTGTTTTTTTTCTTTTCTTTTTTTTTCTTTTTTGTTTCTTGTTAATTGATAATTGTTTCTTGTAAATTGTACTACTGTACGTGCCTCTGCAATTGCCCCTCGGGGACAAATAAAGTGAATTGAATTGAACTAAATTGAATTGAATTGAATCGAATCGAATTGAATTGAATTGAATTGAATTGAATTGAATTGAATTGAATTGAATTGAAATTGCTTAGTGCAGGTTTAACTTTCTATACAGGAAATACTTAAACTACCTGGAATATGACAATACATGATATCAGCATTTTGATTTTTGATTTTGAACATTTCAGTTAATTGCATGGAGTGATACACAGGGCAACTCAGATGAGACTCAGTTGCAGACAACTGTGTGGAAAAGTTCCACAGTGTGACTCAGAGGCTGGAACTCTTTATAAAGGGATTCCTCAGGGAACCTACTGAGGTCCCCTGTGGTTCCAATCTGAAGGAACCCTCAAAGTTCTTCAAAGCTCTTTTACCTTGTAGAGTGTACAGTCAAGCTGCTGTGACCTCTGAACTCTGACCTCATCACTGCTGGTTGCTGATGAAGGAACTGAAGCTGCTGATTCAGTGGAATCACAGAAATGACTCAACTGTACATGTAAGAGTTCAAATGAAACCTAATGTGATCAATAAAGTTTCATCTTTCATCTCATTCCTTGTTTTCCATCTGACCTATCCATATTATATATATATCTTCATTTAGTCTTTGTCATTATGTGTGTTGCTGCACACAGACCTGGGCAGAAAATCAGTATTCATAAAATATAATTTACATATCATTTATCATCTTTCAGTAGAATCATTTCATGGTGAAATAATAACATCAAGTTATTGTGACACATGATCCAAAATCAAATACTAAATCAATTTATAAAACAAATTACTAATTATAATCATAATAATCTTAATCATAAATCATAACCATGCAGTTCAATGCTGCGAACATCAGTTTGATAATTTAACATGGTGACAGATATCGTTCCATTTTTAACAGTAATAACAATGAAAAACAAAGCTGTTTAACTTTCATTTTAGTCAACCTGGAAATATTTAATACAGTGAGAATTCTCAACACTTCTTTTAGAGAAGCACATCATTTATGATTGTATTGTTAGTTTTGAGCTTACTGAAACAGTTTTGACTGCTGTTTTAATGCTGTGAAGTGAGAGTTATTGAGAAATTGCTGTATAAATAAAATGCATAATTATTAGCATTATAATTATTATTATTACTTTAGAAACAGACTGTAAACTGCTATTGCAACAATTTCTTATGGTTATTGTTTTGTTTTTTTGAACAACTATTTATTGAGTTTTAAATTTCATGTTAATGACAAGCAGTAAGCAGGAACAACAGTATAATCCTCATCAAGGATAATGAAAATATAAAAGTGATAGCTAACAATAAAAGCAAAAGAAAAGCCCCCCCAAAAGAACAAGAAAAACAGTAACAAACAATGAACAATCATAACAACAACAACAACAACAACAACAACAACAACAACAAAACAAAGAATGCCAACCTTGGTTAAGATGGATAGAAAGAAAATGAAAACGGAGAACTGAAGTGAGTAATAGCACGGGTCCAATTGTCAATGTTACTGTGAGCATTTTTAACCTTAGAGGTGGACAACTCCAGCTGTAATATATCAATAGACTGTTCCAGGTCTCCCGTAATGGAAGATTTTCCTCAAACCAGCTCTTGATTATTGTTTTCTTAGCAGCTGTTGAGGCTGCCAGGAATATGCTTTTATCCTGATGGGTTCAAACTAAATTAGGATTATAACCAAAAAGAAACAAGGCTGGACAGAACGGTAGAGATTTAGAGAAAAATCTTCTTATGGTTATTGTGATATGAATTCAGTCTGTATCTCCCCGCTCTACCTGCTCACATGATGTCATTTATATATTTTTCCACTCATATATTCCTGCTTGGTCGAGTTGATGTTGCTGAATGTGAACGGCTGTGCCGCCCCCTGCTGGAGGCTGCAGGCGGCACACTGCAGGAGCCGCTGCCTCTCCTTGGGTTAGGGTTAGGGTTAGTGTGTGTGTGTGTGTGTGTGTGTGTGTGTGTGTGTGTGTGTTCTCACTGTTGAGCAGCCAGCAGACGGTCGGAGGCGGTTTTCCCTCCACTGAACACTGCAGAGTCAGACCCTGTCCCTCCATCACCCAGCAGCCCTGCAGGGAGCTGAGGAAGACTGGAGCCTGCTGCTGGGCTAGGCCTGGAGGGGGGGGGGGGGGGGGGGGGGGGGGGGAGAAGAGGAGAGAGAAGAGGAAAGGAGAGAATCGGTTTCATTGGCCAGGTAAGTTTTGATATTCCTGGTGTTTTGTTCATGCACATTAAAGATAAAACAGACAGAGAGACAGGCAGACAGACAGAGAGACAGAGAGACAGAGAGACAGAGAGACAGACAGACAGGAGGACAGACAGACAGACAGACAGACAGACAGGAGGACAGACAGGAGGACAGACAGAGAGACAGGCAGACAGACAGGAGGACAGACAGACAGACAGGAGGACAGACAGACAGACAGACAGACAGACAGACAGACAGACAGACAGACAGGAGGACAGACAGACAGGAAGACAGACAGACAGGAGGACAGACAGACAGACAGACAGGAGGACAGACAGACAGACAGACAGACAGACAGACAGACAGGAGGACAGACAGGAGGACAGACAGACAGACAGACAGGAGGACAGACAGACAGACAGACAGACAGACAGACAGGAGGACAGACAGACAGACAGACAGACAGACAGACAGACAGTCTTACTGTGGACAGTGAGTGTCCATGTATCAGAGTCGACCGTCAGTCCGTCAGTTGTGGTCAGTTGACACCTGTAGGTTCCCCGGTCTGTCCCGCGGACCCGCTCCAGGCTGAGGGTGAGACGGGTCCCGTCCTGGCGCTGCAGCAGGCCGGGTCCGGGCCGCATTGCCCCCCCGTCCTTCAGCCACGTTACCATGGAGACGGCAGGGGACGACACTGAGGCCGGAGCAGAGAGACAGACAGTTAGACAGCTTCTCACCCTCTGCCTCTGTCCTCTGTCCTCTGTCCTCTCTTTACTGTCCCATACGGGCCATGTGGTTTGCAGACAGGTTGTACAATAAAAACAATAAAACTACAGTAAAAACTATAAAAATACAATAAAACTCACAACAAATCACTTTTACCACACAGACCAGCAGCTTCACACAGAGAGATAAAAAGTATCTCATTAGTCTGGTGAGTTAGTGGTTTAGACAGACAGACAGACAGACAGACAGACAGAGAGACAGACAGACAGAGACACAGACAGACAGTCCTGTAACTGAAGGTCACAGGTTCGATCCCCATCAGCAGCTGGTTTGTCCTCCAGCAGGACACTGAACTTAATGAAATCTGATGTAAATGTAAGGGGAGACAGGCTGTTTTGTTTCTTTTGGTGCCCAGTTTCTGGGGCCGGTTGCACAAAACACCTTAAGTTAAGATTTTCCTTAAAGTCCGAGTTAAGGTTTCCTTAAAATAAAATCGGTTGCACAAAACACTCTTAAGTCTTCTTCTTCAGGTTTCCTTAAAATGTTCACTTAAGTATTTAAGGTTTTCTCCTTATCTTGGTCTTATACTTAAGGAGTCCCTTAAAGTTAGTTAAACCGCTGCACAAAAGACCTTAGCAACCAAAGTGAGGAAAAAAACTTAAGGTACCTCTGACTCTATCTTAACCGCAACCTGGCCGAGTTTATGGAGATAAATGAAGAAGTTGTCGTATTTTTTTTTTATCTCTTGGATGAACCTCTTCACCAGACCAGACTTCACCAATAATTTTTGTTGCGATTTCCTCCCACATTCGTTGTTTTCTGTTTGTTGTTATTTGCGGATCAAATTTACTTTTTAATATGTGCTTTCTTTTATTGTATTCTTCCAGAAGTATAATCTTTTCCTCCTCTGACCAATTTGGTGTTCTTGTCTTCTTTTCTTCTGCCGTTTTACTATCTATAGGCCAACTCTGTGAGACGATAACAGGTATCACAAGCACAAGTGCAAGCAAACAAACGGTCTCCATGGAAACTGTAGAATTTTACCGCTGTAAAATCTCTTTCAATGCAGTAAATGCCTTAATGTTTTTCCTTAACTAAGGAAACCTGTTAAGGGATTCTGTGCAACACCCTTAAGTAAGTCCCTCAGCTAAGGAGAAATTAAGCCTTAAGTGTCATACTGAAGGAGAAAACTTAAGGTGTTTTGTGCAACCAGCCCCTGTTCTTTTCAAAATAAAAGCCCCATGGACACACTGCTGTTGTCACTGAACCATTCCTGTTTCAGCCTCATAACAATAAGATCCATTACAGTCACAAGGAAACATTTTTTTTACATTTATTGTTACCTTGACAGGTGAAGGTGACCTGGGCCCCCTCTGTAGCCTCCTGGTCCAGAGGAAGGGCCTCGAACCGCGGCTTGGACCCAGATCCTGGTCTCCTGACGGCTCTGAAGACACAACAACAAACTGTGGTGTAAAACTGAGACACAAAGTGACAGCTGCTCTTCTAAAACAAGTGTGCTAGTGTTTAATTAGCCAAAGCCAGAGGTGGGGACTCGAGTCACATGACTTGGACTCGAGTCACAGTTTTAATAGCTTGAGACTTGATGCCTGAAGAGAAGACTTGAGACTGGACTTGACTTGGGTTCGGGTGACTTGGGACTTGACTCTGACTTGTACTTTGATGACTTGAAAAGGTTTCTAAAGTCTTGACTTGAGATCTTGTGTTTGTGTAAATGACTTAGATTGAAAGTGATGAGATTTGTTCCAGCAGACGACTGAATTTAAATTCTGTTTTCTGAATTTGTATGGAATGATTGAATTTATTGAAGTTGAAACTGATTATAGAAATCAAACTCATGATGCTCTTACCAAGTTTTTATCATATTAAAACCATATTGCATTGAAAAGTCCTAGATATTTCGTTTTCTTTAAGATATTAAATTGATACTGGACTCTTGATTTGTTCTGACTTGACTTGCTGTACATTTAGACTCGAGACTTGACTTTAATGACATGGACTTGACTTGGACTTGACTTGGTAATCTACATTTAGACTTGAAACTTGTGCCTGTACCTGCAGCTGTCTGGATCTGAACTGGACTGGACTGGAGCAAGACTGGAGACAGACTGGTTTCTGACTGACTGGACCTGCAGGAAGGGGGGGGGGGGGGGGGGGGGGGGGGGGGGCAGACAGACAGACAGAGGATATAATAATAACAATAATAATAATAATAATAATAATAATAATAATAACTTTGTTTATATAGCACCTTTAAAAACAGAGTTTACAATGTGCTTTGACAGACAAACTAAAAGCAGAATACTTAAATTATGAATTTAAAAGACAATAAAACAATAATAAACAGGGATCGTAGGATGAAAACCAAGATAAACAGTAAAATAGAATAAAAGTAAGATGGAATTAAGACAGAGTTAAGATAAAAGACGTAAAAGACAATAGAAAGATGATAAAAAGCCGATAAAAAGCCGATAAAGAGACAATAAAAAGCCAATAAAAGATAAAGAGACGATAAAAAGACGACATCACATAAAAGCAAGTCAATAAAAATGGGTATAAATATTATTGGTGTATGAGCCAAAAGTGGTGAAGACCTTGTTGTGTGTGAACGAATAACTTTGTCTTGTGTTTCCTTTGTTCATTTGAATTAAGTTAAATTTGTTTATTTTTCAAGGATGTTATGGTAAAGGATTATGTTGATTATGTTGATTATGGATCAACAAAAATCTGTAAAAGGAAAATAAACAGATGTATATTTTTGCCATCAAACAACCTCTGGATTGCTGTCAGTCTTTGCCCACTGCGGCTGAGGAACTTTGAATTTTTCTGCATTTAGTCAAAAGACTAAACAAATGGATTCCTTTCAGGACCGGACTGTCTGGAGACTGGACAGAGCAGAAGGATCAGGTCCAGTCTCATGTCTCATGTGCCAGCAGAGACTCTGAGCTCATCGATCATGTTTTTACTCCTGTTATCTTCACATCTCCAATTATCTCATTATCTCTGGATAACAGATTCATGTTTTTGCCGACATCAAAACTTCAAAACTTTTGTCCCACTGCTGTTGCCGTCATGAGAGTCGAGTCTGGTAAGTCTGACAGTGGAGACAGACTGAAGACAGACCGGAGACAGACCGAAGACAGACTCAAGACAGACCGGAGACAGACTGAAGACAGACCGAAGACAGAGCGAAGACAGACCGAAGACAGAGCGAAGACAGACCGAAGACTGACTGAAGACAGACCGAAGACTGACTGAAGACAGAGCGAAGACAGACTGAAGACAGACTGAAGACAGAGCGAAGACAGACTGAAGACTGACTGAAGACAGAGCGAAGACAGACTGAAGACAGACTGAAGACTGACTGAAGACAGAGCAAAGACAGACTGAAGACAGACCGAAGACAGACCGAGGACAGACTGAAGACTGACTGAAGACAGAGCGAAGACAGACTGAAGACTGACTGAAGACAGACTGAAGACTGACTGAAGACAGACTGAAGACAAACTGTGTGGAGCCTGTGTGGAGTCTCTGTCTCCCTGTCTCTGTCTCCTTGTCTCTCTGTCTCCTTGTCTCTCTGTCTCTCTGACTGTCTCTCTGACTGTCTCTCTGACTCTGTCTCTCTAACTCTGTCTCTCTCTCTCTGTCTCTCTCTCTCTGTCTCTCTGTCTCTCTGTCTCTCTCTCTCTCTGTCTCTCTCTCTCTGTCTCTCTGTCTCTCTGTCTCTCTCTCTCTGTCTCTCTGTCAATTCAATTCAATTCAACTCAATAAGCTTTATTGGCATGATAGTTGTGTAACAATATTGCCAAAGCAAATGTGCACTGATAGTGCTCGTCCATAAAAAGGAAAGAAAGGTAGAATATACATTTGTCTCATAGAACAGACATTACAGAAATCCATCATAGCATGAAATAACAGATGAACAGAACAATAGAACAGAAGAACAACAATAGAAGTACTGTATATGGACAGAGTCTTAATAGAACTCTAATAGTTACTACTATTACTACTACTACTATTACTACTATAGTTACTACTATACTATACTCTTAATAGTCTCTCTGTCTCTCTCTCTCTGTCTCTGTCTCTCTCTCTCTCTCTCTCTCTCTCTCTCTCTCTCTCTGACCTGAGCTCCAGCAGTCTGAGGCAGAGGGACGGCAGGTTTCCTCCCTGCCACCAGGGGGAGCTGAGGGGCTTCGCTCCTCCAGGAGTCTGCGGGCCGGGGCTGAGGCGGGGGTGTTTCCTGCCCGACCCGGCCCACAGGAGGGGGCTTCTGTCCCGGGCGGGGCGGGGCCGGGGCCGAGGCCGGCCGGCCGCTGGGACAACCGGGAGGAGGAGAACCAGGATCCAGTGTCTGGGTGTTACTGGTTCGTCTGGCCTCAGCTGGATGGACTGGCCTGGAGGAGGAGGGGGTGGGGCTGGAGGAGGAGGGGGCGGGGCTGGAGGAGGAGGGGGTGGGGCTTGACGCAGAGGGGGCGGGGCTGGAGGAGAGAGGACACTGGTATTTGCCTGGTTTCCATCTGTGGTGGGAAAAGTCCTCAAATCCTTTACTTCAGTAAAAGCAGAAATACCATAATGGAAAAACACTTCATAAAAGTAAAAGTTCTGCGTTCAAAAGTTTAATTCAGTAAAAGTCTAGAAGTATCAGCAGTAAAATGTCCTGAAGTATGAAAAGTAAAAGTCGCCATTCTGTCAGAGAGTTAAATTATTGAAGCATGAACCTGTCAGAAGTATTTTAATGTTGTCGGTCTAACTGATCCAGATACTGTTTAGTTAGTTTAAACTCTAACAATGCAACATATTGAAATTACTCACTAAGACTCTCTGATCAGATCCTCTTTATAGTCTCCTTTGTATCTAAGGAAGTTGGTAAAAAAGCTTTTATGTTTCGGGCTCCTTCTGATTGGAATAAGTTCTCTGTCATCATTTCGCTTATTTAAAAATGTTTTGTTTTGTCATCTTAAAACAGATTGCCTATGTTTTCAGTAATGCCATCACTGTTCCTTTATTTCCTTTATTTATAGATTGATCCTTTTCTTTTTTCCATTTGTTTTGTGAGTATTTGTTTGGGACCCCCTTGAAAAAGAGATGATACATCTCAAGGGGTTTATCCTGATATAATACATTTCTCGACATATTTTATGAGCTTATCGTATGTTTTGATGTAAAACCTTATTCTGCAAAGTAACTAGTGACTCCAGCCGGCAGATAGATGTAGTGGAGGAGAAGAAGAAAGTCTCACAGAATGGAAACACTCAGTAAAGTGTCAGTATCTCAACACTGAACAGTAGAGTTACTTCCCTCCTCTGGTTTCTCTGCAGGCTGAACTGAACCAGGATCTGCTCTCTAATTTACTGAAACTGCAGCTAAACTTCATGCTGCGGTTGTTTTTCAGCATCGCGCTGTAATTATGATCTGATGATGTGTGTTCAGGGTTTTAATGTTTTGGGGGAAAGTTTCTGGCGAGTTCCACTGAGCCGGATAGAAAATGACTAGTTAGTGTGTCAGTCTGCTGCAGATGACAGTGGAAACACAGAACACATGAGAGGCAGCTGGTTTCTCCATTCAGCAAACTGAGGAGTCTTTATTGATTCACCTGTTGAGTCAGTCCAGTTGTGAAGCAGCAGTTTAAACGTTGAGATAACTGAGGAACGTTTGAGAGGAAGGTGTACTTCTGACTGTACTTTCTAAACGTCACTTCTCCTGTTCTTGTGTTGTTTTGTGATGTTGGGTTATCTTGTTTGAACTGGCTTCAGCCGTGTGTGTAAAGCAGTTTGGGTTACATTTGTTCCATTTGTTGTATGAAATGTGCTATATACCGTATTTCCTCTAATATTGGCCCGGGCCTTTCTTTACCTCAGCTGCAGAGGGTACCAGGCCTTTATTGGAAGCAGGCTTATATTAGAGACTGGCCTTTATTTCTAATTCCCTCTGTTTGATAAATATATTTGCTCATATTTTAGTACGAAGCCTCCTTGTTTTCTGATCTGCTTCTGTTGGGGTTCGTTATGTAGCTGTTTTTTTGTTACCGCGATGCATAACGATAATTGCGGTAATCGACGACGGCACGCTCCAGAGACTTCCGCCGGCCGAGCCGTCTTGTGGCATACTGCCATCTGGTGGCACTTGTACGTTACTACAAACTACAGTTACATTATATAACAGGCACCGGGAGTTTACCGGTATCCACCGTTGTTTTTTCCTTTGTTTTTTTCCCCGGCCTGTATTTGGGGCCGGCCTTTATTTGTTCGTGTCGACCACGGCCCCGGACATTATCGGAGACCCGGCTTTTAATTGACTACCGGCCACTATTAGAGGAAATACGGTAATCTTTCTACCTTGGCCTACTGACTGTTAACAGATTGTTTTCCTCTATCTCTCACCAGTAGTATTGTTAGTGCTAGTGTTTCTCCACATTAAGACTACATTTCCAATCAGTCTCTCTGTCTCTCTCTCTCCCCTCTCTCTCTCTCTCTCTCTCTGTGTGTGTGTGCTGGTTAACATGCTGTCAGGAGGCCAAACTGTCTATATGGAAAACCAGAAAGAATCAGGTTCAGGGTCGGGGGTCAGTGGATCCTGGTCTGATGCGGACTGGTCTGTTCAGCCCGGCTCAGAGTGGAGTTTGAATATTACAAACTGAGTGATGACATTGATGCTTCTGTGAAGTTCTGGGGTGTTGAGGACGAGTATATTTGCTCATATTTTAGTACAAAGCCTCCTTGTTTTCTGATCTGCTTCTGTTGGGATTCGTTAGGTAGCCGTTTTTTTGTTACCGCAACGCATTACCGATACTACCGAGACTTCCGCCGGAAGTTGACTACTGGCCACTATTAGAGGAAATACGGTACATAAAGTTGGTGTGTTTTCTAACATTTTAACATGAAACAGCCAAGAATGATAAAGGCTTTTTAACTGTATTCAGAGGAGAGAGCGTTGGATTTTTCCTCTGCATATGGACTCTCTGTGTTTCCACTGAGCAGCTGCAGTGAACACTTTGAAGCCTGTGCAGCGTTCTTCACCTGATCAACACTATACATGAAATAGATTTTACTTATAGCGTTTACTGGTAAACTAGTTTGATGCCAATGTCCTGAACAAGATGTTTAGTCAGAGAATAAACGCCACTGACCTGACAGAGTCAGCAGGAGAACCTGAGAGGAAACAGGAAGACAGAAACATCAAGACAAAACAATATCCATCTCTATTAACTGCCAAACCTCATCACATTACACATAACTGACTGATACTAATCAATACTGATCAATACTAATCAGTCAGTCCTGGACCGATCGTCTCTGATATTGGTCAAAGTTTATTTAAGCTGCCAAACCCTTAACTCATAAACTCATAAATGGTAAAAAAAAGTGTCTGATTATCCTGAATCTCATTGGTCTGATGAGAAAAGGCAGATTTGTGTGTGTGTGTGTCTCATGTATTTAAAACGTTCCTATTTTCCAGGTTTGTCTTGCTCCATACTTCTAACCTGATTCTCTATCGCTGGCTGCTGTGTGTGCTAATCTCACACCTGATTGGCCGAACATCTCCCTATCCTGAATCTGATTGGTCGCTCACCCTGGATGTTGAGCTCGGCGGTGGCGGCGGCCGTCCCGGCGCTGTTGGCGACCGAACACGTGTAACTTCCTGCGTCCTCCGGCCGCACTTCCTTTATCTCCAGGAAGTGAAGACCAGAGCGTTCGTACAAACTGAACCGCCCACCAGACTGAAGCTCCACCTCATCCTGAGAGAGAGAGAGAGAGAGAGAGAGAGAGGAGAGGGAGAGGGAGAGGGAGAGGGAGAGAGAGAGAGAGAAAGAGAAAGAGAGGGGGAGGGAGGGGGGAGGGAGAGAATTTGAATTTAGACGTTTATTCATAATTTAGTCACGCTATACATTCATGATTCTTTCTGGTTTTCCATATAGACAGTTTGGCCTCCTGACAGCATGTTAACCAGCACACACACACACAGAGAGAGAGAGAGAGAGAGAGAGGGGAGAGAGAGAGAGACAGAGAGACTGATTGGAAATGTAGTCTTAATGTGGAGAAACACTAGCACTAACAATACTACTGGTGAGAGATAGAGGAAAACAATCTGTTAACAGCCAGTAGGCCAAGGTAGAAAGATTACCGTATTTTCTCTAATAGTAGCCGGTAGTCAATTAAAAGCCGGGTCTCCGATAATGTCCGGGGCCGTGGTCGACATGAACAAATAAAGGCCGGCCCCAAATACAGGCCGGGGAAAAAAACAAAGGAAAAAACAATGGTGGATACCGGTAAACTCCCGGTGCCTGTTATATAATGTAACTGTAGTTTGTAGTAACGTACAAGTGCCACCAGATGGCAGTATGCCACAAGACGGCTATGCCGGCAGAAGTCTCTGGAGTGTGCCGTCGCCGATTACCGTAATTATCGTTATGCATCGCAGTAACAAAAAAACGGATACCTAACAAACCCCAACAGAAGCAGATCAGAAAACAAGGAGGCTTCATACTAAAATATGAGCAAATATACTTATCAAACAGAGGGAATTAGAAATAAAGGCCTGTCTCTAATATAAGCCTGCTTCCAATAAAGGCCTGGTACCCTCTGCAGCTAAATAAAGGCCCGCGCCAATATTAGAGGAAATACGGTAATATGATTTATACTGATGGTTAAAATGATACAGAGCAGCTTTAACTGACACTCCCATTCAGAGTGATGTAGCATTAGTGTGCAACTAAGAATTAAGGCCCCAGCTGAAATAAATTAGACATTTTCTACGACATCAATGATCAAATTTGGTCGAATCTGGCAAGGAAGGAAGAGATATTTTCAGAAACTAGATATTTTCAAGAAGGACAAGATATTTTTCACAACTGTATTTCTTCCTTGTACAAACTGTCTCGATTAAAAAAGCAGATTGGCCCCGCCCACCTTGAGCCATGTGACCCGGGGCTGAGGTCGTCCGGTGGTTTTGGCGGAGAACTTCCCGGTCCCTCCCGGTCTGGAGAACACTCTGGTCGGTTTGGTGACGAACTTTGGCGGACTCTCGCCCCAAATACTGGGCCTGCTCTCCACCGCCGGGACTGAGGAACGCCCCCTGGAATCATGGGAAATGCAGTTCTTTTACTGGAACTGTCAACGATTCACACTGGAGCTGTCCCTCAATGAACCGAGGCTCCGTCAGCAGGTTTCAAAATGCTACAAAATGTTTCACAATGTTTCAAAATGTTTCAAACTATTTCAGAATGTTTACAAATGTTTCAGACTGTTTCAGACTGTTTAAAAATGTTCCAAACTATTTCAGACTGTTTCAAAATGTTTCAAACTGTTTCAAAATGTTTCAAACTATTTCAGACTGTTTCAAAATGTTTCAGACTGTTTCAGACTGTTTCAGACTGTTTCAAAATGTTTCAAACTGTTTCAAAATGTTTCAAAATGTTTCAAAATGTTTCAAACGGTTTAAAACGGTTTCAAACGTTTTCAAACTGTTTCAGACTGTTTCAAAATGTTTCAAACTGTTTCAAACGTTTTCAAAATGTTTCAGACTGTTTCAAAATGTTTCAGACTGTTTCAAAATGTTTCAAACAGTTTCAAAATGTTTCAAACTGTTTCAAACTGTTTCAGACTGTTTCAAACTGTTTCAGACTGTTTCAAACTGTTTCAGACTGTTCCCCTCGTGGCTCAGAGCCTCAGGAGCTGTGGTCCTGACAGATTTAAGCCTGAATGATTTCTCCAAAGTGTTTTAAAGTAAAGTGGGAGGCGCTGGTCAGCTGGCTCCTTCAGGCCTCAGCTTCATGTCTGATTAATAACAGAAACACAACCGACAGACAGACTTAGAGTTACGACTCTTTATTTACAGCCGCACATTAAAACTGTTTGGACTCAATGAGCTGGAAGACACAGAGAGACAGAAACATCTGAGAGAGAGTGATATGAGAAGGAAAACTATAAAAATTACAGTGGAAAGATAATCACAGACGGGATGATTTAGTGGAGAGAGAGAGACAGAGAGAGGGAGAGAGAGAGAGAGAGAGAGAGAGAGAGAGAGAGAGATTGTAACAAAGAAAGACAGACAGACAACGAGAAAACAGGGAGACCTGGATAAGAAGGAAAAAAGAACGTTACAAAGTAGGCGAGAGAAAGAAACAAAGAGAAAAAGAAAGAAAAAGAAAGAAAGAAAGAAAGAAAGAAAGAAAGAAAGAAAGAAAGAAGCAAACAATCAATCAAAAACCAAAAAACAAGGGTAAAAAGACCAAGTTAGCAATTTTCAAAAAGAAAAGGGTACAAAGAAAGAGAGATAGGGGGAAAGTTAGAAAGAAACAAAGAGAAATAAAGAATGAAGACAGAAAGAAAAACAATGAGAAATTTAGACATTTAGAAAGCAAACAAGTGAGAAAAAGAAAGTAGAAAGAAAGAAATAAAGACCTCACCCTGTTTTCATGGAGGAAGGGAGGCCATATTTCTTCCCAGAATTCTCTGCAGGTGGAAAAACAGCCGTTAGCAACCAGACAGGAAGGAAACACTGAAACACTGACTTCATGTCAAGCTCTCATTCTGTACTGGTCGTATTCCACTCTAGTCACATGACTTGGACTCGAGTCACATGACCTGGACTCGAGTCACAGGTTTTATAGCTTGAAATTTGACTTGATGCATGAAGAGAAGACTTGAGACTTGACTTGACTTGGGTTCTGTTGACTTGGAACTTGACTTCCACAAAAGGTTTCTAAAGTCTTGACCAAAGACCTTGTGTTTGTGTAAATGACTTGTTCCACCAGACAACTGAATTTAAATTCTGTTTTCTGAATTCATGTCTTGTCTTGTTTAATCTTGTCAGGTCTTTTCTTGTCAAGTCTTATCTTGCAAAGTCTTGCCAAGCTTTGTCTTTAGTCATGTCAAGTCTTCTCTTGGCTAGCCTTGTCTTAGTCTTGTCTTGTTTCATCGTGTCTAGTCTTTTCAAGTCTAGTCTTGTGTAGTTTAGTCTTGTCAAGTCTAGTCTTGTCAAGTTTTGTCAAGCCAAGTCGTGCCTTGTCTTATTTAGCCTCGTCTTGTTTAGTTTAGTTTTGTCAAGTCTTTTCAAGTCTTGTCTTGTCAGCTCTTGTTTTGTCAAGTCTTGACTTTAGTCTAACCTTGTTTAGTTTTGTCAAGTCTTGTTTAAGGCTCATTCATGCTTTACACGCAAACACAATGGAGAGCGACAGTCAAAGTAAAGTTTGTTCATGCCAAGTCCGAGTTATCAATATTCAAGTCAGAGTCCAAGTCCGAGTCATCGATATTCAAGTCTGAGTCCAAGTCAGAGTCATTGATATTCAAGTCTGAGTCCAAATCTGAGTCATTGATATTCAAGTCTGAGTCCAAGTCCAGGTCACTGATATTCAAGTAAGAGTCCAAGTCAGAGTCATTGATATTCAAGTCAGAGTCCAAGTCCGAGTCATCGATATTCAAGTCTGAGTCCAAATCCGAGTCATTGATATTCAAGTCAGAGTCCAAGTCTGAGTCATTGATATTCAAGTCAGAGTCCAAGTCTGAGTCATCGATATTCAAGTCTAAGTCCAAATCCGAGTCATTGATATTCAAGTCAGAGTCCAAGTCCGAGTCATCGATATTCATGTCAGAGTCCAAATCCGAGTCAGCGATATTCAAGTCAGAGTCCAAGTCCAAGTCATCGATCTTCAAGTCCGAGTCCAAGTCCGAGTCAAGTCACAAGTCATCAAAATTTGGACTCGAGTCCTACAACACTGCCGAGTCTTGCCTTGTTCTGATCTACTTTAGACCAGTTTGTCTGGAAGAACGCGTTCTTCTGATGGACCGTCAGAAGAACGAAACAGAACCTGGACCTGCAGGACAGGAACCGGTTCTGAACCTGGGCCTGCAGGACAGGAACCGGTTCTGTCCGGATGTGTTTAGAGGACAGGAAGCTGCCGTTCAGCTGGTTGTGATGCAGTAAACTGAACCTCAGCACACCACTCTATATTACAGCTAAACACACACATATGGAACAGGTTTTATATTGTTGCGGTCATGTTTGGATCACATGGAAACGACAAGCTTGGGGTTCAATGGTCAATTCCTGTTGGGGAAGTCAGAGGAGTTGGTGAATATTATTAAAATTAATAGTGTTAGTGATCACATTCTTCTGTTCATTGTACTTGTAATAAGTAGAATAATATTAGATTTTACTTATAACTAAATTTTCATTAAAGGCACATCTCCAAAATCACGACAAAACACGACAGATACACTCGTGTTATTGGGAGATTTGGGCGCGTTTATACAGTATATTCCACCTAAATTATGCTTTTATTTAGCATATATGAGTATGAATGAAGATTTGACTTGATGCCTGTCTTCACCTTGCTAGAGACAAACAGGACCAGGAGGGAAAAGAAAAGAAAAGACTTTGTTCTATTATCCATTATCCTTACTATTTTTTTTATCACAAGATACAATGCTGCTTTTTTTTAAAGAAAAGAAAGAGAGCCAAACCGGGTCAAAGGTCAGCTGTGTTTTCATGAACCTGCAGCTCAGGGTGAAACTACATTTCAATACAAAATCCATTTTCCAAACAATAAAAAGTGTAAAAAACCCTGAAGACAGAGAGAAACATATGGAATCCATTTCCTGTTTTGATCTGCTAATATATTTTACTGTTCTGTTTTTATGCCTTCTTATAAAACACTTTGTCAACTCTACTTCTAGATGAGTAGTAGGCTAGTAGTAGCAGCAGCAGTAGTAGTAGTAGTAGTAGTAGTAGTAGTAGTAATAGTAGCAGCAGTAGTAGTAGTAATAGCAGTACTAGTAGCAGTAGTAGTAGTAGTAGTAGTAATAGCAGTACTAATAGCAGTAGTAGTAGCAGTAGTAATAGTAGCAGCAGTAGTGGTAGTAGTAGTAATAGCAGTACTAGTAGCAGCAGTAGTAGTAGTAGCAGTAGTAATAGTAGCAGCAGTAGTAGTAGTAATAGCAGTACTAGTAGCAGCAGTAGTAGTAGTAGCAGTAGTAATAGTAGCAGCAGTAGTAGTAGTAGTAGTAATAGCAGTACTAGTAGCAGTAGTAGTAGTAGCAGTAGCAGTAGTAATAGTAGCAGCAGCAGTAGTAGTAGTAGTAATAGCAGTACTAGTAGCAGTAGTAGTATTAGCAGTAGTAGTAGCAGTAGTAGCATATTTAGTTATCGTAGTATTAGTAGTAGTAGCAGTAGTAGCAGTAGTAGTAGTAGTAGCAGTAGTATTAGCAGTAGTAGTAGCAGTAGTAGCATATTTAGTTATCGTAGTATTAGTAGTAGTAGCAGTAGTAGCAGTAGTAGTAGTAGTAGCAGCAGTAGTATTAGCAGTAGTAGTAGCAGTAGTAGTATATTTAGTTATCGTAGTATTAGTAGTAGTAATAGTATTCAAACCTTCCAGCAGGATCTCCACGGTAACCTGGCGGCTCCCGGCCTGATTGGCTGCCTGGCAGGTGTAACGTCCTAAATCCTCCTCCCTGACTCCGCCCACCACCAGGCTGAAAGTTCCACGCCCGCCTTGCTCAATCACACAGCGCTCTCCACCAATCACAGCCTCCCCCTCCCTGCACCATGTGACCTGCGGCTCCGGATGACCACGAACCTGAGAGAGAGAGAGTGAGAGGTAGAGAGAGACAGAGAGAGAGAGAGAGAGGTAGAGAGAGAAAGAGGTAGAGAGAGAGAGAGAGAGAGAGAGTGGTAGAGAGACATCAGAAATGTTATTAGTCATGTTGTTAATTGACCACAGTGGAAACAATCCTCAGGGCTTTACTGTGGTTTCCTGTTTCCTGTCTGAGTATACGGTACTGGATCCTGTCGCTCTCTCTATCTGTCTCTCTCTCTCTGTTTCTCCCTTTTTCTGTCTCTAGTTGTTTCTGTCTGTGTCTCTGTGTGTCTCTCTCTACCTCTCTCTCTCTCTCTCTCTCTCTACCTGTCTCTCTCTCTCTCATTCAATAGCTTCATTGTGTTTTATCAGAAACTAGATTGCCAAAGTTTTAGAGGAAATGCAAATGTCTGTCTTTCTCTGTCTGCCTGTCTCTCTCTCTGTCTCTCTCTCTCTCTGTCTGTCTCTCTCTCTCTCTCTGTCTGTCTGCATGAGAGAGAGAGACAGACAAACAGACAGACAGACAGGGAAAGAGAGAGAGAGACACACACACACACAGAGTGAGAGAGTTGTGGTCAGACAGTTCTGCCTCAAACATCCACTATGACCAAGCTCTCATACAACACACACACACACACACACACACACACACACACACACACACACACACATCTTCACCACAACAAGGCGAACAGTTCTGCTGCTTCACGTAACAGAAACTTTATTAAAACCAGCAGAGTGTTCAGAAACATTTAAAACACTTTATTAAAGCTGCAGTCACAGTCTGAACAGATCTGTCCTCTAGCGTCAGGTCGGCCTGATGACATCATCAACATGACTGACAGGTGCTGGGGCGGGGAGTTAAGGGGCGGGGCTAACAACATAGGGGAGAGCAGGGACAAAAGTAACACTGCACTCGTTCTGTGCCACTCATTTGTCCTAAATTAACGGAGTAACTTAAATATGAAATGTAAACTTTAATGTTAAGCTTCTGGGGCCGGATTCACCAATGTGTTCTTAAGATAGATCTTAAGAAATGACATAAGAGGAAAACTTAGGAAGTTCTTAAGAAGGCTCTTAAATGCAGTTCCTCAATATTTTCTTAGTAACAGTCTCATTTCTTACAAATTTCTTTAATTTTCCAATTTAAGAACTTCTCAAAATAGGGCCTGAATTAATTCTGGTTAATAAACTTTAGGCTTACTGCCATTGAGGCTAGGAGACAAGGCTAGGAGACAAGGCTAGGAGGCTAGGAGACAAGGCTAGGAGGCTAGGAGACAAGGCTAGGAGGCAACCCAAAGTGCTTCCATCTACAAAACAATTGGGGAAAAACCTATTTAGAGCAACTAGAGCAAAGATTTAAACATTGGTCGCTGTTGGTAACTGTAAAATTTGCAGCTTATTTTCAACAGACATGAGACAGAGGCCTACCTGGCCCTACACCAAATAAAGCTTTACAATAAATGTTCATCTTAATGTTAGGTGTAGGGGAACCTATGAAGACTTTGAACTATAACCTACTTGTCTAAAATGTGTTTAAATATATGATATTAGAGGCTTACCTTTTCACTGTAGGAGTTTTAAGACAGGTGAAGGGCTGTCTTAAAGTTAAGAAAAAAATCAAGAACAAATTTGACAACTTTCATTTCAAGAATACCATTTATTCCTAAGTTTTTTCTTAGGAAGAAACAGAAGAAGAAAGTTAAGAAAATATATAAGAACTGTTTTTGAGAATCGCATTTTTTCCTATTTTTTTTCTTAAGACTAAAGCTAAGAAAAAACAGGCACTTGAGAAGATTTTTTTTCTTAAGAGGGTTTTTGTGAATCCGACCCAGAGGATCTTTGTCAGAACACCATGCAGACTTTTATAAAAGAAGTACAGCTGTAACCAATAATCTGATTAAGTGCCAACCAATCATTGACCAAACCTCTTCGGGGGCAAAATCCTGAAAATAAAATAACAATTGATAACAGTTTGTCACAAAACATGGTCTCTCTATCGATCTTTGAGTAAATACGGTAAAAAACAAAACATGTAACTTTGGTCCCCGCTCTCCCCTACTTCCTGTCTTAAAGAGAAAAGCTGCAGATTGAAGCTGCAAATTTTCTTTTGAGGGTTTTTTTTTCCCAAAGAAAAAAACCCACTTATGAATTAAACTAAACACGTTGTGTCTCTAACGACAAAGTGGTAACACTTTACAATATTGGTACATTAATTAAGGGTTAGTTAATGCTTATTAAGCATTAACTAACCCTTAATTAACAGTTAACTAATGTGTCTGGTAATCATTTACTAATAGTGTTCATGTTAACTAAGGTATTAATTTATACATTATTCAATAGTCATCTTTATAAACTATTAAATAATGTGTAATGTGTGTTAATGCTTATTAAGCATTAACTAACCCTTAACTTAGTGACCCTTATTGTAAAGTGTTACCGACAAAGTTAAAATCTTTTTCACACTAAAATTAAAATTAAAAAAGTAAAAACAAGAAGAGGAAAACATGTTAGTACAGAGAAATGTTAAATCTGTTAAATCTGACAGGAGGGAAGTTTCACTCATTCAACATGTTACATACTGTACACATGTGGTGTGTGTGTGTGTGTGGTGTGTGTGTGTGTGTGTGTGTGTGTGTGTTGTGTGTGTGGACACGGGAAACATTTCAACACTCGTTGCTCTTTGAGGTTCACGCTGGAGGTCTATAAATCTAATTCATGGATGGGAGGGAGGAGTGTGTGTGTGTGTGTGTGTGTGTGTGTGTGTGTGTGTGTGCGCAGCATGTGGCAGGCAGATGTGTGAAGAGTTTGATGACTTCAGATCTGATGCGGGTCCTGAACCGCAACTCCCATGAGGCCTTGCACATCGATAAATCTCCGTTACATTTCCCTCTGTCTGCAGAGCAGCGGGGGGGGGGGGGGGCGTCCGTGTCTGAGCGCTCCTTCCTGTGCTGTTGGATTATGGGAAACACGACGACCAGTCAGGAAGTCTGGATTCTGGAGTTGTGACGCCGCAGCCTGAGCCAACATGGCTGCCAACAACACCTGGTACTTAGTGTTTCTGGACCAGCCTCCCTCTGAGATAGTGTAGAAGGTAAGACCCTCCACTCTGGAGCCACATGTGGCCCTGGAGGCTTGGGATCAAACCCCACCTGACAGCAGCAGCAGGTAAGGCTTCAGACGAGGTGAGTGACAGATAAAGAACCAACAACATGACAATACTTAATATCTCAAACTAAACATGAAAAAAAAAAAAAAAAAACGAACTTAAGTCTCACAGAGCCAGACCTATAGATCTATCTCCTCACTTGGTTTTTTAGTGCTGTGCTCTGGAGAAAGCTCTGGCTGAACCCATTATCATTCTGCTATAGGGGGGGAAAAAAAAACGCTCTGTCTTGTTTGTATTTCTTTAAACCAATCACAATCCTCTTGGGCGGGGCTAAGCCCGGGATGCAGTGACGCTGGCTGTGCAGAATAGTGTCTGGAGGTGGGTGGGGGGGGGACTTGTTTTGGGGGAACATTTGCAGGTGGGGGGGGGGCGAGCCCTGGCGTTAAAACGGGCTAAATCCCCGCAAAAGAAAACGCCACATAAAACAGTAAAAGACGCATGTCGACTATGTATACCTTCTTATCTTATTCCTTTTTATTGTAATACCTTATATGTTTTTATCTTTTTTTTTATATGTTTTTATTTATGTGATACCTTCTTATCTTATATGTTCCTATCTTATATGTTTTTGTCATGTACGATCTCTGTCTATTTTTTGCTTTTTATTATGAAGCACATTGGGCCTCATTCACCAACCGTTCTTAAGAAATTTCTTCTTAAAACACACTTACACAGTTTTCACAAAGATTCTGACATTCACCAATGTTTTCTTATTTGGGATTTGTTCTTAGGTAAGAACAGAATCTACGCACACTCAAGAGCACACTTACGCACATTTGAGCGCTGACATGTTTGTGCAAAATAAGTGGTTATTGCGTTTCCTTCAATTCTACAGTTGTATAATATTATAGGATTTAAATTACAATAATATTTGTATCATTTATAATATTTTTTAATAATTATTTTCATTATTTTACAAAGTATTATGGTCTTTTAAAATAAATAAACACTACACTAACACTTAACAATTAATATCAATTATGTTAATTGGGATCCCATGCATCTTTTTTTTCTGTTATTTTCTATCCACTACTGACGCTACTAAATATGACAGCTGGTCTGTGTTCACTTCCTGCAGCAGTACCTCCACTTCACAACTATTGAAGTTTTTTTTACGTTTGGAGTCCGGTGCTCCACCCTCTTTAGACTTTTGTTTGGGCATTCTTGACTTCTCTCAACTTTTCTTTTCAATTTCTGTGTGTGATTTCTGTGTGCACACGGCCCTGCGGTCTCATGCCCTTTTATGGGGATTGGCGGGGCGTTTACCTATATGCTAATTAGGATCACCCGGCACGCGCTTTCAGTTTACGAGGACAATGGGATTCATCATTATAAGAACACAGGTGCGAACAATTCTGCGGTTTAAGAACATGTCATGAATCTGACGTAGACTTTTCTTAGGACCTTTCTCAAGAACAAATTTAAGAAAAAACTTAGGAAGATATTGCTGAATGAGGCCCATTGAGTCTACGCCTGTCGTATGAAATGTGCTATATAAATAAACTTGACTATGTGATGCGACTTTTACTGATAAAAAAAAGACAAACATAACTTGATCATCGGTGCCTGGAGGTGAAGCCGGCCTGTACCCGTTAAAGCCACAGACCTTTTAATATCTGTATGTGTCTCTTGCAGAACTTTATTAAACCGATATCACAGAAGCTCGTGTCGGTCAGGTCAGTGTCAGAGGCTTTTGAAAACGGGAACACACAGAGAGGAAGGGGAAGAGGAGGAGAACTCAGTCTGAAGCAGGCTGATACCCACAGCCTGCTTCTGTTGAGTCAGACTAAAACAAACTAGACCACAATGACATGTCCAAACAAAAACCTAAAACAAGACTAAACAAGGTCTAACGCCAAAACTGAAAAACAACAAATAAAACCAAAACTAAAAAAGCAACAACCATAACAATACCTACAGGTCCCTGCTGGTTCAGAAACAAAAACATATCTGTCTGTCAGGAGTTTCACTTTAAAAGTTCTCTTTAAGAGGCTTTACATTTCTTTAAATCTATATTTTATATAAATTAAAAATAGACTTTTTTAATAAATATATTTTTTCATATTCTGCGATCAAATCACTGAGCTCAAGGTTCCACCTGAACTCCGGTGGAAGATTTTAAGATTTTAAAATAAATTAGAATAACGTTAAATGTAACATCAAACACAGACACTCTGGAGTCTGTTGCATGTTTGATATTAAATTATATTATTATAAAACAGGCTGGCTGTGAACATTGTTTCATGTTTTTAGCAAAAGAAAAATAATTCTAAACAAGTTTGACTCCCGAATTAAAGTCTGAATTTAGAATTGCTTTATAAATTCAATAATCACACAAATAAAATTCAGATTATTCTGAGGTGGACCTCTGTCCCCTCTGGGATTTAATTACAGATTATTACTTTATTGAGTTTAGCAAGAATCAATAGAAATCACACTGTTTAAAATCAAATTAAAATTAGAAAATTAGAAAA